>NC_134084.1:119834454-120015354 GCF_000715075.1 Nicotiana tabacum
ACTATTTTAAAAATTGAATTGGGACTAGTTGGTTGGCCTTGTCTTCACGAGAGGTGCCATCACGACCGGGTCCGGGTTTAGGGTCGTGACAGTGAAATAAGGTAATTATGCACACATGGGACATTATTGCAAAGTTATTGCAATTATAACCCTAATATGTGAATGTGGTTGTTCATGAAATAACTAAGGCTTAGTATAAATATAAAATAATAAAATTAAGCAATAAAAGTATCATAAAAGCGTTTGTAATGCAATTAGTAATTATTTGGATAATAAAATGCTAGAACAAATTAGTTAAAATCCTTTTAAAATTACAGAAAATTATGAAAAAATGCTGGTTGATGCTCATGCACTATTTTGAAAGTACATATGCATTTTAAAAATATATGAGGGAAACATTGGGTATCAACAAGTGCTTTGCGTCGTTGGGCAGAGAGTTTAGGGAGTTTAGCATATCTACCAGCAGTAGAGAGGCCCATGGCGTTGGATGTTCAGGCCTTAGTCAGCCAGTTTGTGAGATTGGATATTTCTGAGCCGAGTCGAGTATTGGTTTGTGTGGTTTCTCAGTCTTCTCTTTATGATCGTATCAGGGAGCGTTAGTATGATGACCCTCATCTATTTGTCCTGAAGGACACGGTTCAACACAGTGATGCTAAGGAGGTCACTATTGGGGGAGATGGTGAATTGAGGATGCAGGGCAGGCTCTGTGTGCCTATTATGGATGGTTTGCGTGAATTGATTCTTCAGGAGGCTCACAGCTCGCAGTACTCTATTCATCCAGGTGCCGCAAAGATGTATCAGGGCTTGAGGCAGCATTACTGGTGGAAGAGGATGAAGAAAGATATAGTGGAGTATGTTGCTCGGTGCCTAAACTACCAGCAGGTGAAGTATGAGCATCAGCGGCCGGGTGGGTTGCACCAGAAGTTGGAGATTCCGGAGTGAAAATTATAGTGGATCACTATGGATTTCGTTGTTGAACTCCCACGGACTCATCGGAAGTTTGATGCAGTTAGGGTGATTGTGGATAGGCTGACCAAGTCAGCTCATTTCCTTCCTGTGATGACTACGTATTCTTCCGAGCAGCTGGCTAGAGTTTATATCCGGGAGATTGTCAGGCTTTATGGCATGCCAGTATCTATCATCTCTGACCAGGGTACGTAGTTTACATCACGGTTCTGTAGAGCCGTACAATATGAGTTGGGTACTCGGGTGGAGTTGAGCGCAACATTTCACCCTCAGATGGATAGGCAATCCGAGCGCAGAACTCAGATTCTTGAGGATATGCTCTATGCGTGTGTAATGGGGTTTGGAGGTTCTTGGGATCAGCTCTTTCCCCTTGCGGAGTTCGCCTACAACAACAATTATCAGTCCAACATTCATATGGCAACATATGGGGCTCTGTATGGTAGGCGGTGTCGGTCCCCAGTGGGTTGGTTCGAGTCGGCCGAAGCCATATTATCCGTAGCTATATTTATGTTATATAATTGATTTTGGCTAGATTTGGGCCATCCGGAGCTGGATATTCATGGAAAGAGCATTGTGACTGATTGATTGAGCTTGATTCGAGGTAAGTTGCTTGTTACATCCCGTACCTTAGCATTAGGATGTGTCGTAGTAAATCCACATGAGTACGAACGCAATTATGTCTATTAGGAGGTTATAGAGGGTTTAAGATATTGTTATTGTAAAACCCTGTAAGTTTAATAATATTGATACCGTTATATACGTTTGATGTTGTATTTTGAGTGAAATATTTTTGTAAAAAGTTCGAAAATATGATTTTATATAGTTATTAATATTACTACTTTCGAATATGCTTTAAACTATACAAACTCTTTATTGAAAAGATAGAAATTATATTCTCACAAGAAAAGAAGGTTATCTTTTTACCATTTTAAGAATTAAGCGTACGCGAATTTTTACTCTTTATATGAGATTAGAAAAATTATAAGCTGAGAAAATATATATATTTTTACATGGATATTTTAATAAAATAATAGTGTACATATTAATTTTATATGGTACCACATGGCCATGATAGTAAGGTATATAAAGTATATTAAAAATAAATAAAATTTTAAGTAATTTGAGATAATTCTTAATTATGCGGGTAATTGGTTAATTATAAGGTAATATTACCTAATCAATTAATTGATTATAGGATAAGATTAAAATTTCCCTACCTCACCCCCACGTGGAAACCACATAAAATAAAGTATATGACTCATACATCTAGTTAAATGGGTAGCAGTTTACATTCCTCTTTAAAAATTCAATGAAGTACAAAAAAATCTTGTTTCTTCTTTCTATTTTAACGAAGAAGAATAGAAGTCTTAGTTGAAGGTTCCTTTTATCAAATTACCTTAATGTAAGTTCTGATCTAAATTTGTACATATTCTTTGTAAAGATATATATTTGATTTATGAGTTTGATGTACAGGTAGATAAAGATTTGTCAGGTGCATAATACAACAAAGAAAGTTTTGGAAAAATCTGTTGTTGTGTTTTACTAGAAGTTTAAAGTTTTGATTTTTATTTTTATCTTGTGAGGGTTTGGTAGCTATGTTCTTTAATGTAAAGTAAAGGGAAGTTTAGAAGAAGGCAGATTGGGATTCAATAGCTTTTTTGTGCAATTCTGTTATGATATGAAGAAGCGGTGATTTTTCAGTTGTGAAGTTTGGATTTTTCCCTACACCAGGTATGTTAAGGCTAGTCCTTCTTTTTTTTGGCATGATCCAAGTAACAATACGTAAACGTAATGCTATTCCATAAGTGGTTCTACTTTTAGCAGTTAAGGATGTCTATGTTATTCATTCTGACAAAGTGATATTCAAGCATGTCTAAGTATGTATCTAGTTCCCTATTGAGGTATATGATAGAGATGTTAATGTTCATAATATAGTAATACATGCATCTTCATGCATATGCATTTACCACCGATCTACGGTCGGTGGGGCAGTAATGCATTTACCACCAAGCTACGGCCGGTTGGGCAGTTACATATTTACAACTGTTCTACGGCCGGTTGGACAGTCATGTATATTCATTTACCACCGTGCTATGGCCGGTTGGGCAGTCATGTATCTTCATTTATCACCGTACTACGTCCGGTTGGGCAGACATACATTTACCACCGGGCTACGACCGATCGTGCAGTTACCACCGGTTGGGTAGTTATGTATCATTATTGACCACCGGTTGGGCAGTCATACATTTACCACCGTACGATGACCGGTCGGAAAGTTACAACTGATCAGTTGGGCAGTCATGCATCATACGATATGGATAATAGTCTCAGAGCAAATCATTATATGTGTAAGTAAGATAAGTATGAATATATGGTGGCACTTCAAAGATGCAGGTTGATTCTTATATATCTTTAATTAATGTTGACTTATTGTTATGTTTCATCTCTGCCTTACATATTTAGTACATTATTCGTACTAACGTCCTTTTGTTGGAGATGCTGCATTCATGCTTGTAGGTATAGATAATCCGTTGACGAGCCCTCATAGTAGACGCGATCAGCATTTAGCGAATGGTCGGTAAGACTCCACCTCATTCGGAATACAGACAAGTCTATGCGTTATCGTGTAAGAGTTTTGCTATAGATTTATGGGTAAGCCGGTACCCTATTCATTTGATGTCAAAGAATCTTAGAGGCTTTGTAGACAGAGGTTCATTTTGTACTGTATGTCATAGGCCTTGACAGCCTATATGTATTCATCTTTTAAGAAAGATGGTTCAATGATACAGTGTTTGCCCACTTACTGTTGTACCTTATGAGTTGTGGTCATGTGGGCTCATGATAGTTACGAAAGTAAAGAGTTCAGCTAACTCGACCTACGTATGTTTTAGTTTTGGTCGAATGATCATGAGTTACAGAGTGGTTCTCTCGGGCCATGGACGACACCGGGTGCCAGCCACGCCTCCCCAGGGTTGGGGGGGTGACAAAGTGGTATCAACGCGGGTTGTGTCTTAGGGAGTTTACAAAGCCGTGCCTTGTGGAGTCTCACTTATGGGTGTGTTGCGTGCCACATTTATAATTGGGAGGCTATTGGACATTTAGGAAATGTTACCCTTCTTTAGATTCCAAATCATTCCATAGAGCTGAGGCGTAAGAAGTCAGTATGAAGCTTTCACCAGATTTTGTATGCACTAGAGGTGCAGGTATTGCAGTAGAGCTTTAAGGCGTAATATGGAAGGGAGTTTATGAAAGAAACAGAAGGTACGATGCGAGATTGAAAGATAAGTAAGGTAAAAGTGAAGAAGATACGAGATAGTCAAGTACAAAAGGTTGTGTACAGTTTAGAGCTCAGATAGAGGTTGGGTTTTGGTTTAGTATACAGAGGAGACCGTAGCGAAAGTCTTGAAAATCTCAAAGAGTTAACATTCGAGGAAGAATGTTTCTAAAAGGGGGAAGGATGTTACATCCCGTACCTTAGCATTAGGATGTGTCGTAGTAAATCTACATGAGTACGAAAGGGATTATGTCTATTAGGAGGTTATAAAAGGTTTACGACATTTTTATTGTAAGACCATGTAAGTTTAATAATGTTTATACCGTTATATACGTTTGATGTCGTATTTTGAGAGAAATATTTTTGTAAAAAGTTTGAAAAATATGATTTTATATAGTTATTAATATTACTATTTTCGAATATGCTTTAAACTATACACACTCTTTATTATAAAGATTAAAATTATTTTTTCACAAGAAATGAAGGTTATCTTTTTACCATTTTAAGAATTAAGCATACGAGGATTTTTACTCTTTATATGAGATTAGAAAAATTATAAGTTGAGAAAATATATGTATTTTTATATGGATATTTTAATAAAATAATTGTGTACATATTTATTTTATATGGTACCACATGACCATGATAGTAAGGTGTATAACATATATTAAAAATAAGTAGAATTTTAAGTAATTTAAAATAATTCTTAATTATGCGGGTAATTGGTAAATTATAAGGTAATATTACCTTATTAATTAATTGATTATAGGCTAAGATTAAAATTGCCCTACTCCACCCCCACGTGGAAACCACATAGGATAAAGTAAATGACTCATACATCTAGTTAAATAGGTAGAAATTTACATTCCTCTTTCAAAATTCAATGAAGTACAAAAAAATCTTGTTTCTTCTTTCTATTTTAACGAAGAAGAATAGAAGTCTTAGTTGAAGGTTCCTTTTATCAAATTACCTTAATGTAAGTTCTTATCCAAATTTGTACATATTCTTTGTGAATTCTTTGTAAAGACATATATATATTTGATTTATGAATTTGATGTACAGGTAGATAAAGATTTGTCAAGTGCATAATACAACAAAGAAAGTTTTTCAAAAATCTGTTGTTGTGTTTTACTAGAAGTTTTAAGTTTTGATTTTTATTTTTATCTTGTGAGGGTTTGGTAGATATGTTCTTTAATGTAAAGTAAAGGGGAGTTTGGAAGAAGACAGATTGGGATTCGATAGCTTTTTTGTGCTATTCTGTTGTGATACGAAGAAGCGGTGATTTTTTAGTTGTGAAGTTCGGATTTTTCCCTACTCCAGGTATGTTAAAGCTAGTCCTTCTTTCTTTTGGCATGATCCAAGTAACTATATGTAAATGTAATGTTACTCCATAAGTGGTTCTACTCTTAGCAGTTAAGGATGTTTATGTAATTCATTCTGGTAAAGTGATATTCAAGCATGTCTAAGTATGTATCTAGTTCCCTATTGAGGTATATTATAGAGATGTTAATGTTCATAATATAGTAATACATACATCTTCATGCATATGCATTTACCAACGAGCTATGGTCGGTGGGACAGTAATGCATTTACCACCAAGCTACGACCGGTTGGGCAGTTAAATATTTACAACTGTGCTATGACCGGTTGGACAGTCATGCATATCCATTTACCACCATGCTATGATCGGTTGGGCAGTCATGCATCTTCATTTACCACCGTACTACGTCCGGTTGAGCAAACATGGATTTACCACTGGGCTACGGTCGGTCGGGCAGTTACCACCGGTTGGATAGTTATGTATCATTATTTACCACCGGTTGGGCAGTCATACATTTACCACCGTGCGACGATCGGTCGGGTAGTTACCACTGATCAGTTGGGCAGTCATGCGTCATACGATATGGATAATAGTCTCAAAGCGAAGCATTATATATGTAAGTATGAATATACAGTGACGCTTTAGAGATGCAGGTTGATTCTTATATATCTTTAATTAATGTTGACTTATTGTTATGTTTCAATTCCGCCTTACATACTAGTACATTATTCGTACTGATGTTTTTTATTGGGGACGCTGCATACACGCTTGCAAGTATAGATAATCAGTTGATGAGCCCTCATAATAGACGCGATCAACATTTAGCGAATGGTCGGTAAGACTCCACCTCATCCGGAATGCAGCTGAGTCTTTGAGTTATCGTGTAAGAGTTTTGCTACAGATTTATGGGTAAGTCGGTACCCTATTCCATTTGATGTCAAATAATCTTAGAGGCTTTGTAGACAAAGGTTCATTTTGTACACTATGTCAGAGGCCTTGACGGCCCATATGTATTCATCTTTTAAGAAAGATGATTCATTTATATATTGTTTGCTCACTTACTAGTGTACCTTATGAGTTGTGGCTATGTGGGCCCATGATATTTACGAAAGGAATGAGTTCAGCTAACTCGACCTACGTATATTTTAGTTTTTGTCGAATGATCATAAGTTACAGAATGGTTCTCTCGGGCCATGGACGGCACCGGGTGCCAGCCACGCCTCCTCAGGTTTGGGGCATGACAAAGTGGTATCAAAGCGGGTCGTGTCCTAGGGAGTCTACAAAGCCGTGCCTTGTAGAGTCTCACTTATGGGTGTGTTTTGCGCCGCATTTATAATTGAGAGAATATTGGGCATTTAGGAAATGTTACTGCTCTTTATATTCTAGATCGTGCCATAGAGCTGAGTCGTAAGAAGTTAGTATGAAGCTTTCACCAGATTTTGTATGCACTAGAGGTGCAAGTATTGCAGTAGAGCGTTAAGGCGTAATATGGAAGGGAGTTTATGAAAGAAACAAAAGGTACGATGCTAGATTGAAAGGTAAGTAAGGTAAAGGTGAAGAAGATACGAGATATTCAAGTACAAAAGGTTGTGAACAGTCTACAGCTCAGATAGAGGTTGAGTTTTAGTTTAATATACAGAGGAGACCCTAACAAAAGTGTTGAAAATCTCAAAGAGTTAACATTCGAGGACGAATGTTTCTAAAAGGGGGAAGGATGTTACTTCCCGTACCTTAGCATTAGGATGTAACGTAGTAAATTCACATGAGTAAGAAAGGGATTATGTCTATTAGGAGGTTATACAAGGTTTAAGACATTGTTATTGTAAGGCGTTGTAAGTTTAATAATATTGATACCATTATATACGTTTGATGTCGTATTTTGAGTGAAATATTTTTGTAAAAAGTTTGAAAAATATGATTTTATATAGTTGTTAATATTACTACTTTCGAATATGCTTTAAACTCTACACATTCTTTATTGTAAAGATTGAAATTATTTTCTCATAAGAAAAGAATGTTATCTTTTTACCGTTTTAAGAATTAAGCGTACGAGAATTTTTACTCTTTATAGGAGATAAGAAAAATTATAAGTTGAGAATATATATATATATATATATATATATATATATATATATATATATATATATATATATATATATATATATATATATATATATATATTACATGGATATTTTAATAAAATAATAGTGTACATATTAATTTTATATGGTACCGTATGACCATGATAGTAAGGTGTATAAAGTATATTAAAAATAAGTAGAATTTTAAGTAATTTGAAATAATTCTTAATTATGTGGGTAATTGGTTCATTACCGGGTAATATTACCTAATTAATTAATTGATTATAGGATAAGATTAAAATTTCCCTACCCCACCTCCACGTGGCAACCATATAGGATAAAGTAAATGACTCATACATCTAGTTAAATAGGTAGCAATTTACGGTCCTCTTTAAAAATTCAATGAAGTACAAAAATATCTTGTTTCTTCTTTCTATTTTAACGAAGAAGAATAGAAGTCTTAGTTGAAGGTTCCTTTTATCAAATTACCTTAATGTATGTTCTGATCCAAATTTGTACATATTCTTTGTAAAGATATATATTTGATTTTTGAATTTGATGTACTGGTAGATAAACATTTGTCAAGTACATAATACAACAAAGAAAGTTTTTGAAAAATTTGTTGTTGTGTTTTGCTAGAAGTTTAAAGTTTTAATTTTTATTTTTATCTTGTGAGGGTTTGGTAGCTATGTTCTTTAATGTAAAGTAAAGGAAAGTTTAGAAGAAGACAGATTGGGATTGAATAGCTTTTTTGTGCTATTCTGTTGTGATATGAAGAAACGGTGATTTTTCAGTCGTGAATTTTAGATTTTCCCCTACTCCAAGTATGTTAAGGCTAGTCATTCTTTCTTTTGGCATGATGCAAGTAACGATACGTAAAGTTAATGCTATTCCATAAGTGGTTCTACTCTTAGCAGTTAAGGATGTCTATGTTATTCATTCTGGTTAAGTGATATTCAAGCATGTCTAAGTATGTATCTAATTCCCTATTGAGGTATATTATAGAGATGTCAATGTTCATAATATAGTAATACATGCATCTTCATACATATGCATTTACCACCGAGCTACGACCTGTCGGGGAGTCATGCATTTACCACAAAGCTACGGCCGGTTGGGCAGTGTAACGACCCGATCGGTCGTTTCATGAGTTATCGTTCTGTTTCTCTTTTTTCTACTTCTTATTGCTTTGCTTATCGGTTCTATATATGATTGGTTTGTTTGGCTCGGGTTCGGAAATGTATTGGTAAGGTTTGAGACAATTAGTCTCTTTTGAGGAAGGTTAAGTTGGAAAAGCCAACCGGATGTTGACTTATATGTTAGAGGGCTCGGATGTGAGTTTCGTTGGTTCGGATTGCTTTGGGAGATTATTTGGGACTTAAGAGCGTGATCGGAAGGTGGTTTGGAGGTCCGGAGTAGATTTAGGCTTAAATTGGCGAAATTGGTATTTTGGCGTTTTCCGGTTGATAGGTGAGATTTTGATATAGGTGTCAGAATGGAATTCTGGGAATTTCAATAGTACTATTGTGTCATTTGGGATGTGTGTGCAAAATTTCAGGTTATTTGGACGTGGTTTGGTTGACTTTTTGATCAAAAGCGGAATTCCAAAGATTTTGGAAACTTAGGATTAAATCTGATGTGTTTGGTTGATTCGATGTTGTTTGAGGTGTTTTGAAGATTGGTACAAGTTTGGATGGTGGTATAGGACTTGTTGGTGCTTTTGGTTGAGGTCCCGGGGGCCTCGGAGTGATTTCAGATGTTTGGTGGATGTTTGGAAGTTGGTTTTGCAGCTGAAGATGTGCTATTTGCCGTCATAACCGCATCTGCGGCTAGGGGACCGCAGGTGCGATCTCGCAGAAGCGAAAAGGAAGCCTCAGATGCAGCCAAGTGGAAGGTTCGCAGGAACCGCAGAAGCGGTTGAGGAACCGCAACTGCGATGGCGCATGTGCGGGTTAGGCATCACAGATGCGGAGGCTGGGGGGCTTAAGTGGAAACCGCAGAAGCGGTTAAAGGGACACTGGTGCGGAATCCCTAGGCCAGAAGTATATAATGTTTCCTTCGTAAATTTTTTGGCTAAGTTCTCCATTTTTGAAGACGGGAAACGAGCTAGGGTAGTGAATTCTAGGGAAAATCGATGAGAATCAGTTGGGTAAGTTCCCTAAGCTTCATTACTTGAGTTTATGATCATTTTTCTATTGGTTAATCATGGTATTAGTAGAAATTAAGGGTTAAACTTTAGGAAACTAGGGCTTGGTATTGGAGACCTAGATTTGAGGATTTGAGGGGCCAATTGTGGTAAGATTTTGGGACTTTTGATTTGTATGAACTCGTGGGGAAATAAGGAATCTATTGATGTGAATTTTATCGAATTCCAAGACGTGGGCCCAGGGTTTGGGTTTTGGTTAATTTCGGTATTTATGCTATAACTTGATTATTTTCGCATGGGCTTCATTCCCTTAGAATATTTTGACGATTCTGATTTTGGATAGATTCGACGCAAGTTGAGGCCGATTCGAGGGGCAAAGGCGTCGCGGGCTAAAGTTTGGACCGGATTGAGGTGAGTAATGATTTTAAATATTGTCTTAAGGGTATGAAATCCCATATTACACATCGTTGTGCTATATTGAGGTGACACACACGCTAGATGACGAGCATGGGGTCGTACATCATTAGGGATTATGACTTAGTCCGTCCCGAATGACCGTTTTACCACGTATTTGATTGAAAAACTATTTGCTATCATCATGTTTTGGGCTGAATGCCATATTTGGGCCTCGTGCCAACTATTTGGACCCTTAGGGTATTTTTACTGATATTTCCTCGGTATTAGACTTTATACTCGTACTCAGTCATGCTATATTCTACTGTTTTCATAACTCAGCCATGTCTATTCTGTTTTAATACATTAAATGATATTTTAAATGATTATCATGTTTTACTGTTGCCAAGTTGCTTATGAGATTCTGACTGAGTAAGGCCGAGGGCCTATGTTGTGAGGACACACTGCTTTATGATTATGAGGCTGAGGTCCTGAGATTGTACGCCACGAAGTGGCTTGTTGATATGAGGCCGAGAGCCTATGTGATTATGCCACGAGATGGCTTGATATTGTGGTTGGGTCGTAAGGGGACCCTCCAGGAGTTTGCACACCCCTAGTGAGCGCGGGTACCTATTGTGATATGAGATATAGCCCGAGGAGCTAGTATTGTTCCATGTGTTGCCTGACAGGCTGATTTTGTTGGTATTGTGCCTGAGGGGCGGTTCTTTATGTGTTTATCTTTTCTAGTTGCCTGTCATTTACTTGCTTAACTTTTAAAAAGGCATTCTAAAGAAGCTTAAACTGAACTAAAGTGACTTTTACGTATTTTCACAGTTTCATTGCTTTCACTGGCTTTTACTGCTTCTTTATAGCTTGTTGCTGTGCCTTTACACGATTTCTTATTGCTTAGTCTGCATTTATTATTATTACTCACTGAGTTGGAGTACTCACTTTACTACTGTGAGCACGTGATTTTTGCCCTAGGAGAACTACTCCCAGAAATTCAAAATAAAACAATTTTTCCTTTGTGTGCAATTTTGAGAATTTTCGTGGCGTTTTTGGTTAATTGTTTGTATTTGGCTGGGCATGTTTATTTTGTTTTGATTAATGAAAAATACAAAAATTACATGTTGCGTGTGCATTTAGGATTTAATTTTTACAAATAGGATTAATTAAGTAACTTGTTTTACGAAAATGAAAAAATCATAAAAAATAATGTACTTTGCATTTTTTTAGCATTTAATGTTGAATTGTATGATTTTATCGTTAATTGGCATTTAACTATATGTGATAAATGTTATTAGAAAATAATTAGTATTTTTAATAAGTTAACTTGGTTTATAATTTTAGAAAATAATTTAGGAAGAAAATAAAAAAAAAGGAAAAGAAAAGAGGAAGGAAATAAATCTGGGCCAATTTAATTAATTTTCCAAGCCCAAACACCCAACCCACCAAAAACCAGCCCAAATCACCCCTATCTGGCCCAATCGACCAAGCCAACCAAACGACGTCGTATGGCCACGTTCAATCTGAACCGTTGATCTCCTAAGATCGAACGGTCCAGTCCACCCCCAGCATCGAAGAAACGACACCGTTTCAAGCCTGTTGATCCAGGCCGTCCATTTCATTTGATCCAACGGCCGCAAATCACCCCCATGCCCCAACCCATTCCCATCCAAAGAACGATCCGGTCTCGAGGTGAACGAAACGACACCGTCTCTTCAAGTGAGTTGATCCAAGCCGTCGATCTCAATTGATCTAACGGCTAGGATCAAATCACTTCCCCACATATATAAGTCCAATCCATACCTCGCCCCCAAGCCAAACCACCCCTCACCTATTCGTCTCTAAGCCTTAGAGACCAAACGAACCCTCTGCCCCTTACCACCGTGCTCCGCCCACCGGAAATCGCCTCACGACGGTTCCGGTGGTCCAAACAACCCCAAAATTACACCACAGCCTCCCCACGACGTCCTCTTTCCAAATCCCGAATCAGTTTTCTTCGAATCAGTATCATACGCTTCGAATCTTCAATCGAAGATCAGTCCCAAAACCCTAGTTCGTCCATATGACCCCAAAGTTACACCACTGAACCACCTAGCTATCCTCGTCCCAAATCCCACCCCAGTTATGTCCGAATCTTGTTAGAGCCTTTCGAATTTCAAATCGAAGGCAAACCCTAAAAGAACCAAACTTCAGACTGTGTAGGAAGTTAAAAATTTAAGGTTTTAACCGACTTTAATCGAGTGTTCTCAGTCGAGAATACTCGATTAAGGCCCGTTTTGGCTTTAAAATTTCAAGACGAAGTGTCGACTGAAACGGATTGAGTTTGGTCTGAAATTTCAAGGTATTTCTTTTGTTTTCCTTTTTCTTTTGTTGTTGTTTTATTTTGACTGATTAATTCATCATTTTTGTCAAGTAGTTCTTCCTCCTCTTTCGGACCTTTTTCTTGGTTCAGTTTTCTTCTGTTGATTAACATATGTTATAAATAGTTTCGTCGATTAATCCGTTCATGTTTGTAGTTTAGTAGTTCTCGTCAAGTTGTTTGGTGTCGATTGTTTTGTTCTCAGCCTCAGGCTCCATTCAGTATATCCTCAGGGTTCCTACATTTTGTGTTTAAGGTTAATTTAGAACTATGAGTGTTTGCTGTTATTATTGGTTCGAATTACTTCATTTTGTGTGATGTTTGGTTCCCTTTTCTTTTTTGTTCATCATTTTTGCATATGAGTTCAGTTTGTTTGTCGATTCAGTGCGTTTACAATGATCATTCATTTTGCCTAAGTTTAATTTAGAATTGTGAATATAGTTAGTCATTACCATGTATCTGTGCCAATCATGGTCTGAAATTTGACCTTGGTAGTTCAATATGATTTTGTTCGGATTCATTGGTCTTTATTTTTTATGCTATTTGATCTGATCTGAGTTCTAGCTTGAACTACTGATTGAATTTAATGAGTTGAATTGGTTATAGCTATTGGGGTTGGTACCGATTGAAGGGGGAATTGGGATAAGACAGTAATTTCAGGGATATTAGAAGGGTAATGTGTGGGGTTTAAAAGTTTGGCAAATGGTCTTGCTAGTGGGCTGTCAGTAAAGTACTTAATTAACCATTAATCTAATGTGTTAGTGGGGAATAAAACATAATGGTACGGGGAGGTTTAAAAGGCATTGATTAAAATATGTTGCCCATACCTGCTTGAACTTTAAATAAAGAAAAGACAAGGGTTAATGGAGAACAAAACATACTCTAGTGGAGTTCTGAAGGTATCATGGGCAGAATTAGTTTCTTAATTCTGCCTAGTGTTCTTACGAGCTGGTAGGGTCAGTGTTTGGGTATAAATGGAGGGACTTAGGATAGAGTTAGGGGTCTTTTGGTTCAGACCTTTAAGGAAGAGAGTTGAGAGAGCTTTTACTGTTTCATTACCTTAATTAACTTGTCAAAATCTCAGCCAGTAGTCCAGCTCCCCGAGAATCATAAACAGTTTTAAAATTCTTTGCTTCAAGTTTCAGAGATCACTTTTGTGAGTCTTTAATCAGTTAGAGAGGGTCTTGAAAATCAGTTTCTAAAGCTTAAAGACTGGAGAGCTTGGTCAGTCTTTGAACAATATTCTGAGGAGTTCCGAGAGTTTTTTTTTAGAGTTCTTTTGAAAGGCAGTCAGTTTTGGAACTAATTTCTAAAGCTTAAAGTCAGTTTTTGAGAGTTTAAAAGATCAGTTTTGTAGTAGAATCTTGGCTTGACTCAAGCTCGGTTGAGTATGTTTGTGGTTGTTTGGAACTTCAAATTGCTGCTGTGAACTGCTGTTGTATTGCTGCTCGTATTACTACTGCTGCTGATCTTTCTTCTACTTTATTTCTGTTCCAATTCCAGGTACACGACTTGACTTCAATAATTGTGAAGCTGAAATGTAAAGGATGAACTTGTAATTGAAGCCTGAAGATTTTAATTTAATTCAGTTTTTGATTTGTATATTTGAACGTTTTTGTTCGTTAAGGATGTTTAGACTCTTGTTTATTGCCTGAGCTGAACTGGGCTATGCAATAACTGGATTATAGACTATTATAGCTTAGTTTTCTTGGATTGGTTTTCCCAGTAAATCACCAATTATAGTTAATTCCTTGTTAGTTGATTCTTGCACCTGTTGAGTACTGGTTGTAGCCAAATTCATGGTACAGAGTAGTTCATGACTAGTCATAGTTAATTTCATGTTAAAGATCTTTGTGAATCCGTTTAGCGTAGTATAAGATAAAAACTGGAGTGGCTGTTTTGTTTCATTCTCAACAGGTAATTTAAATATGACCAGGCTGTATAGGGATTGTAGTAGACTGCCAAAATTTCCCTAGATGGTTTACCACGGCTGTATAGTGTGACTTGATTTCAATAGTTCTTTTAGAACCTTAGTTAAAAGGCCTACCTTGAATGCTTAATTTCAGTAGTTATAAAATAGGCTTGAATGGTTTTTAGTCTCAATGTGTCCTTCAGCAGTTCTATTAGGAAATCGTGAATCATTAAAGTGGTTAATGTTAGTTTATTTTTTTTCATGACAGTTCTTAAGCATTGATTCGTTTCAATAATTGTAAAAACAAGTTCAAATAGCTCCGGATTTCATATAGTTCACTTCTGTATCCCAATAGTTTAAAATACCAAGTTAATCGAGTACTAGTTCAGTACTGATAATGTAAATAAAGTATTGTTTGGGTCTGGGCCATCAGATGATTCGTTTGGAGCTGATTGGGCTGCCCAGATTCGTGTTGCGATGTTCCCGTCCAGGCTCGAACCCCGAGCTCGTTGGGCTGCAAACGTCCTTGTAGGCCCAATGTTGGAGGCAACCTTTCTCATAGTAAGGTTGTTGACGTATTAATTAATTAGGGTAAATCATAGTCGCTTTTAGGTTTGCCTTTTAAATAATAAATGAGACGAGCCTCGCCAAACAAAAATACATAAATTGCGGGGCCCTTAATGAATGGTTAAAATGAAACATTTAGAATTCGGGATGGGCCGTTTAGTGAATTTCACGGCCCTCCCCAAAGATAATAACGCGCTAGTCATTTTAGACGCGCTTTTTATAATTTATTTTCTTAAACTCGGGTGCACATTTATGTGACCCAAATCCAAATCTCAACGGAGTCGAAATGTGTCAATAACCACGGGTGCATTGATGTGACGTGGTTCGAGATATGTTTTCACGACGTTGCAATTCTCGTTAAAAATAATAATAATAAAAGCGGTAAAAAAGTTAAAATTTGCACATAGGTTCAACATGTATTAAAATCAGATAAATAAGCCGAATATGACACTTGAGCGACCGTGCTAGAACCACAGAACTCGGGAATGCCTAACACCTTCTCCCGGGTTAACAGAATTCCTTATCCGGATTTCTGGTTCACGAACTGTAATACAGAGTCAATCTTTTCCTCGATTCGGGATTCAACCGGTGACTTGGGACATCATAAATCTCCCAAGTAGTGACTCTAAATTAAATAATAAATTCCGTTTCGATTGTCCTTTAATTGGAAAAACTCCCCTACGCCCCTGTGGGCGCAGGTAAAAGGGAGGTGTGACAGCTCTGGCGACTCTGCTGGGGAACCGAACCCAGAATCTCTAGTTCAGGGTTCAGAATTTGAGCTTAGATAAATTGTTATATTTGGCTTTATCTGATTTTGTTACATGTTTGGGCCTAATGTGCTAAGTGATGCTTTTACCGCTTTGATATTATCTGAACTGTATATAAACTGTTACGAAACCCTTCTCTTCTCATCCTCGGGGATGTGCTCGCTGGTCGAGACTCCCTATTCTGTTAGTGTCATACCTTGAAATAAGAAAGAGGCTCGGACAAGTTACTAAGCCGAATGACCTTTTTGTTCCCGATATGTAGCCCCCTCCTCTACTCGAGTTGTTCACTCGGGTACACAGTCTAGAACAAATACCCAGGTTATTAACCTAGAATAACTCAGCTTCATGCCGGATCCCTAGTAGGAACGTTTGTTTGCATCAAGTGCATTTGACTTTGGAGGCTCAACACAGTGGTTGGATCTGTCTAGGACAGGTGTACCAAAAATGACAAAAGACCATCCTGATGCATCTTACTTGCTGCTTGTGCATTTGTTTGCTTCAGACTTGCATACTAACCGGCTTTTGAATATTTTGAGGAAAGAGAGATAGAGGTACGAGGGTTAAAGAGAGTTAATCGCCTGTTTTGAAAAAAAAACAATGTCCAAATAGTGTCGAAATTCTGCCGAATTTTTGAGAAAATGAAAAAAAAAGAGAAAAAAAAAGTTTTGTTTATGAAAAAATAGTTTTATTTGCCAATGAAAAAAAGAGTCTTGTTTTCAAAAGTAGTTCGTTTTATCTGCCCGAACTACGCCAGTTTGATTCTCACAAGGGTGTGGGATACGTAGGCAACCCCCATCGGGTCCAACTCCACTTTTTGCGAAAATAGCCAAAAGAACAAAGTTTTTATTTAAAAATAATTAGGATGGTGCCATTATTGTTAGGAATAGCCGAATGTCCCTAAAAGGGCGCCAGAAGGCTATTTTTGCAAGAACAGCCGCCTGTGGTCTTTTTTTCAAGGCTTTCACCGGTTAGCCGACACAGCCTTAAAATCTTCGACCTCAAAGTGCTGAGGCCGTATTGGCAAAACCGGGTTTTATTTCAAATAGAAGAGTGTCCATGTTATCCTTGAATCAATTGAATCGTTATTTTTGCTTAACCACCCTAATAAATGTGCAGAATGAGTACAAGTCAGAATTTACACGTAACAATAGTGAACAAGATCCCTTTGAAGTTGCACATGTGGTAGGATGACTTGGACGAATCAGGGCGCGACACGGTCAAGCTATACCTGGGAGACCTCACTAGGTTGCTGAAGATTAATCCTAGGGGGGATATCATAAAGGCCTTGGTCGCATTCTGGGACCCGGATCACAATGTATTTCATTTCTCAGATTTTGAACTTACCCCAACATTGGAAGAAATAGTCGGATACATCGGGGGTCCCAAGGTTCCTCTGAGACACTAGTACCTGATTTCTCCAAGGCCCGTAGTCGTACACAGGTTCCTAGACTCTTTGAAAATAAGCAGGGGGGTCCACAACCCAGACTTGACAGCTGGTTTTTGTACTTTGCGGTTTATATACAACAGATATGGCCACATAGGGGGGTTCAACAAGCCGGAAAACAAAATATGTAGCAAAGGAAACCGCCTTAAGTGGGAAGAACATAGGTGTTTTGCATTCATGGTAGCCTTTTTGGGACTCTTGGTGTTTCCTAGAAAAGACGGGAACATTGACATACGAGTATCTGGGGTTGTCAGCACTTCACTTACTCAGGCCAATAACACCCTTGCACCCATGATAGTAGCTGAAATCTTCCGCGCTCTCATAGCCTGCAAAGCCGGGGGAGACGTTTTTGAGGGGTGCAATGTGTTGCTGCAGATGTGGATGATCTAACACCTATGTCGTCGTCCTCAATTTATGAGTTATGGGTCGACAGAGAAAACATGCATAGAGGAATTTTCTATGAGGGTTGACGGAATTAGCTTACCAAAAGGGGTCACAGAATGGATAGCACATCTCCGTTCCGTCACTGCAAGCCAAATAGAGTGGACATTTGGATGGCTACCTGTGGATGAAATCATATATATGCCAGCCACTGGACCCCATTTCCTTTTGATGCGGCTCAGGAGTATCCAGCCCTATACCCCTTATCGAGTTTTCAGGAGGTTGGGGAGATGCCAAATAGTTCCGAAAGATGAAGATCTTAGTAGACAAGTAGTCAAGATCGGGCCCAACGGACAATTTCATGAAGCAGCAGTCCGCCAAATTTGGAGAGAGTGTCAATACTTAACGGCAAATACGTGTGTACGTGATCGGTCCAAAGGTGAAGTTTTGCCGGGATACCTTGCTTGGTATAGGAGAGAAATCGAGTTTGGGAGGCCAGCCAAAAGAACCCATCTCCAGGAGTTCGTCGAGGCGTCACAAGGATAGTGGGATTGGTTGACTAAAGAACATGAGTATAGAGCCACAATATGCAGATTGGAGAAGCAAGTCATGGAGCTTTAGTTTGAAAATGGTGTTCAAGCCGCTGCAAACAAGAGAGAAAAGAAAAAACTAGCTCAGGAAAATGAGGTCCTCAAAGCTCAAATCCAGAAAATGAAAAGAAACCCGGAGAGAAGCCGGGCTAATAAAAGGCTCATAAATGGTCCGAAGAAGAAAGCCCTCGAGTATCAAGAAAACCTGGAAAAATCTGAAGCTGGTCTAGCGAGAATCCAGGCAAAATGGATAAAGAAGGCAGAAGAGCGAGTACAGTTTTATGAAGGGACCATCACTATTCTAAGAAGAAATATAGCCACTCTCAAGAATGAGGCAGTCAAGCAGGCTCAAGATTTCAAAGATGATAGGGAACATTGTTATGATCTAATGGCTCGGATAGAGGAAGGAATGCAGTAGTTGAAAAATCAACACCTTCATTACTCTTGAGTGTTAGAAGCTCGTAATCAGCAAATAGGGCGGTTGCTTCAGGAGAAAGGCGTCATAAAAGAGAGAATTAGAAACATCGCTGCCTACATCGTTATGAAGTGCCACATTTGTGAGGATATGACTCGCACTACATTCTTTGCAGCGGTGATGACCTCTGTTAAGCAAATAATGAACAATTTGGACCAACTTCAAAGGGATCTTGTACATAGGCCCGTGGCGAGATCGAACGATGTCCCACGGACACCAGGAACATTGATGTACTCATAATTTTCCATTTGAATCTATATTTCCTTTTATGTCAGATTCTGTGAGTCATGTTGGGTTTGCATTTTCTTTCTGTTCTGAGTCTGCATTTCTTTAGAGTATGATAGTTTGATTTCAGAGTTTGTTTGTCGTCTTTGCGTCAGAGTCTGTTGGTCTTTTGAAACTTGTTAATATTGAGTCTGTGTAATCGAAGCATCTATTTTATAAAAGCTAAAAATCCCAAAAATGTTTTATTTACTTGCACACTTATCTGACAAAACTACGCACGGTCTGATTCATGCGGGGACATGATACGTAGGCAATCTCTATAAGATTCGACCACCACTAAAAGGGAAAAGGAAAAATAAAGAAGGATAGAATAAAGAAAGTTTAAAAGAAGAGGCACAATTGTGAGAGGCCGAAATGACGTACGCAACCGAAGAAAATGCATGATAGAAATGGTTAATTGCCTAGGTGCATTGCATCCCAACGTGTAATTGCATAAGTGTTAAACTCTAAAGAACTAACAAGTTTGTTGATTTCCAGAGAATTCAAGCAGTTAGTTTATTTAGAGGATACTAGCACATTATCATTACCAAACCAGATCAAAGGGACCAATACCAGAAATCATGTCTATCCCGGAGGTCGACACTAGTGTTGAGGTAGAGGAGTTGGACGTCAATAAAATGAAAGAGGAGATGTTCAAGCTTAAGCAACAGATGGCCGAAATGTACTAGGCCTGGTCCCAAGGGCAATCACCACCGTCTTACCCAGCCAACCCGGCTTTTACCCCACCATTAGCTCAGTCTCAGGATCATCCCACCACCAACCCAGGTTTTCCCATTTATCAACACTACCATGGCACTACTTCTCATATGCCGCAAGCTCCACCACCAAAATCGATTCCATGCCCTCCTCCGTCAGTCACCCCTATCTTTGTGACATCTCCACCAGCTGCACTCCATAGATCACTGAGTGACCCCGTGTTCCAAGCCCAGGACAACCAGTATTATCCCCCGGAACCCACCCTCAAAGTTCCGAAACCTACCCCTATGATCCACGTTCTGATCCCCCGAGAGAAGCTGAGAGACCAGCCAAAAATCCCGAACATGAAGAGATATTTAGAAAAATGAAAATCATAGAACAATCCTTCAGGGATATGAGAGGGCTAAGAGGTCAGGTAAGCGTGGCTTACAAAGATCTGTGTTTATTCCCAAATGTACAACTACCGGCATGGTTCAAAATGCCCAAATTCGACTTGTACAATGGACACGGTGATCCGGTGGCTCATTTGAGAGGTTTTTGCAGTAAGATGAGGGGAGCCGGAGAAAAGGATTAATTGCTAATGGCTTACTTCAGTCAGAGTTTGATCGGAGCAACATTGGAGTGGTACACCCGCCAAGATCACGGAAGATGGTACACATGGGATGATCTGGCACAAGCATTTGCTTGTCACTTTCAGTATAATCTTGAGATCATTCCAGACCGACTATCTTTGACTAAACTAGAGAAAAAGCACAGTGAAAGCTTTAGAGAATATGGTTTCCGGTGGAGGGAGCAAGCAGCAAGGGTAGATCCCCCAATGAAAGAGAGCGAGATGGTCAATTACTTTTTGCAGGCTTTGGAGCCAACTTACTTTGGTCATTTGGTGTCCGCAATTGGCAAGTCTTTTAATGAGGTTGTAAAAATGGGAGGCATGGTCGAGGAGGGGCTTAAGTCAAACAAAATCATGAGCTATTCAGCGATCAAGGCAACCACTCAGGCCATTCAAATCGGCACTGGGGGTGTACTTGGGAAGAAGAAGAAAGAAGATGTCACGACTATTGAGTCCGGAGCCTGGTTCGGATCTAGAGGCCCGTCACCCTACTATAGCCAACCACGATCCTACCACCAAAATTACCCCCACACTCCATATAGCTCTTCACAACATTACTACCCACCGCCAGATCCCCATTTTTCCGTCCATCATGCACAAACCTATACCCAAACTCCGGCACACGCACAATGGCGTGCCCCGGCTCCACAAAATCCATACCCAACTCCACAAAACACATATCCACCCCCAAGGGCCTACAGAAATCCCCCCGGGACAGGTTTCCGACCAAACCAAGCCCTCAAGAATGAAAGGTCATAGAAGCAAAAGGCTTTCACTCCACTGGGGGAATCATATACCAGTCTTTTCCACAGATTGAGGCAGTTGGGAATGTTGAATCCAATCGAGCCTAAAATGCCAAATCCTCCCCCTAGAAATCTTGACCACTCGGTGAGTTGTGAGTACTGTTCAAGGGTCCCTGGGCATGATACAGAGAAGTGTTGGAAACTAAAAACAGTCGTGCAAGAGCTTATTGATACTCATCGGATCGAGGTTCAAGCCCCAGTAGCACCAAATATCAATCAGAATCCATTGCCGACTCACCATGAGACACACATGATTGAGTTGATACACAAATAGGGAGAGCCCAGGAAGCCCTCGTAGACGGTAATGATGATCTGTTCCAGCGAAACCAGCTCAAAGGAAAAAGTAACCAGTGGGAAATCAGTGGCCCAGTTGAGAGGGGTAGATGATAAGCCAGATGTGATAGCCGAGAGAGGGCCGTCAAGCTTTGTTGCAGTGAAACCAGAGAAAGCTAAAGTGGTAGTGCCATGGGTTGCAAGTAAACCTATTGTGGTCGTGAAGGGTGCTTGCACAGAGCCTGTTATTATAAAACCAGTAGCTCAGCTTCCAGTAATCAACAATAAGGCTGATCCTTGGAATTATGAACGGGTTATGGTGATTTACAAAGGGAAAGAAGTCAAAGAAGAAGTTTGTGAAGCACAAGGTTTGACTCGCTCAGGAAGGTGTTTTACTCCCGAGGAATTAAGAAGATCTAAAGATAATTCAACGCCGGTAAAGAAAGTTGTAACTAAAGAAGAGGCAGAGGAATTTTTGAGGAAAATGAAAGTGCATTACTATTCTGTTGTAGAACAGTTGAGGAAAACGCCCGCTCTGATCTCATTACTCTCGTTGCTAATCCATTCAGATGAGCACCGTCAGTCACTGATGAAAATCCTGAATGAGGCCCATGTTCCCGACAAGATCTCGGTAAACCATCTGGAAAAGATAGCCAACAAGATTTTCGAAGTAAAAAGAGTCACTTTTTTCGATGACGAATTGCTGGTAGAGGGTACTGAGCATAACAAAGCCCTTTACCTGACAGTGAAATGCGAGGACACCGTGGTTATCCGGGTATTGGTTGACAATGGTTACAGTGCGAAAATCTGTCATCTCTCCACTCTAAGCAAGCTGAAAGTAGAAGAGGAGATGATCCATAAGAACAATATCTGTGTGCGGGGATTTGACGGCGGAGGAAAAGACTCAGTCGGGGACATAATGTTGGAGCTAACCATAGGTCCAATAGAATTCAGAATTTAATTCCAAGTGCTGGATATAGTTGTTTCCTACAATTTTCTATTAGGGCGACCGTGGATTCACGCCGCTAATGCAGTACCATCAACACTCCATCAGATGGTCAAGTTTGAAAGGGACAGACAGGAAATAGTGGTGCACGGCGAAGATAATTTGTGCGCTCACAACAACAACATTGTGCCATTCATTGAAGTGGAAGATGACAAGGGACCATGGGTCTACCAAGTTTCGGACGCAATGTCAGTCGAGAAAGTTTCAGAGGAGAAATGTATCCCGAATCCAAAGATAAACGCTGCCTCAGTCATGGTAGCGTATGAAATATTGAAAAATGGTTTTGTACCAGGAAAGGGTTTGGGATCAACGTTGCAAGGCATCATACAGCCCATATCTCTTCCTGAAAACTTGGGAACATTTGGTCTAGGATTCAAACCCACAACCGCAGATATAAAAAGAGCCAGGAAATTGAAATAGAGGGAATGGGTCCTTCCAGAGCCGGTCCCACGTCTTTCCAGATCATTTGTCAAGTCCGATACGAGGAGTCGCTCAGTGACAACAATTCCCAGTTCTATGATTAATCCTGACAAGGAGTTGATTGAAAGATTTGAGAAGTTGTTCGATAGTGTGAACATGGTGGAAAGTGGAGAGGGTTCTAGCAACACGGAAGTGCAATTTGTCGGGCCAAAAATAAAGCTTAATAATTGGAAGGCTACTCCTCTCCCTACTCGGAAGGAGTCTTGGTAGTTCGCTTTGATTTTCCTTTAAGTTTGTACGGATTATTCTAGGGTTGTAATCCAGATTTCATTTTTTCAGTTTGTTTGAGTGTGCAAACCTTGTTATCTTTTATCAATCAATGAAATACAATTTCCCTTTCTTCATCATTTCTGATGGTTTTCCTTTTGTTTTGTTTTGTTTTCTATACAGTTCTTTTTTCGCTGGTTCTAATGACATGGAATGCATAAGGAATCCTCAGCCTAGTCTTAAAAATCAATCTGATTCCGAAATGTTAGTTCAAGAAGTAGATTGTGATTACGAATCAGAATACGAGGATGAGGATTAAGCCTTCAAAGAGATTAGTAAGGAGTTAATTCACTTCGAAGAAAAACCCAAACCCAATTTGAATGACATAGAAGCCATCAATTTAGGGGACACAGACAATGTCCGAGAGATTAAAATAAGTGTCCACCTCGAGAAAAAAATCCGGGAGGAGTTAATCAAAGCACTCATCGAGTACAAAGATGTTTTTGCGTGGTCATATGATGACATGCCAGGTTTAAGCACTGATTTAGTGGTCCACAGATTGCCCACTGATCCGGTATTCCCTCCCGTCAAGCAAAAGCTGAGGAAATTCAAAACTGATATGAGTGTGAAGATTAAAGAAGAAGTTACCAAGTAGTTGGACGCAAAGGTTATTCGGGTCACCCGATATCCTTTTTGGTTGGCTAATGTCGTGCCCGTACCGAAGAAGGATTGCAAGATCAGAGTATGCGTTGATTACCGCAATCTCAACAAAGCAAGTCCGAAGGATAACTTCCCACTACCTAATATCCATATTTTGATCGATAATTGTGCCAAGCGCGAGATTGGATCTTTTGTGGATTGCTATGCCGGGTATCATCAGATTTTAATGGATGAAGAAGATGCGGAAAAGACAGCCTTCATCACGCCATGGGGAACTTATTGCTATCGAGTAATGCCATTTGGGTTGAAGAATGCTGGGGCAACTTATATGAGAGTGATGACTACTGTGTTTCATGATATGATACACAAGGAGATTGAGGTATCATAAAATCAAAACATCAGGCCGACCACGTCGAGGATTTGAGGAAATTCTTCCAGAGACTTCGTAGGTACAACCTCAAGCTTAACCCTGCCAAGTGTGCATTTGGTGCTCCATCTGGAAAACTGTAAGGATTCATAGTCAGTCGGCGAGACATCGAGTTGGACCCATCAAAGATCAAATCCATACAAGAATTGCCTCCTCCGAGGAACAAGACTGAAGTGATGAGTCTGTTAGGAAGGCTGAACTACATCAGCAAGTTTATTGTTCAGCTCACGACAACTTATGAGCCTATTTTCAAGTTGTTGAAGAAGGACGTTGCGATCAAGTGGACTGATGAGTGTCAAGAAGCGTTTGATAAGATAAAAGGTTACTTGACAAACCCACCTGTGCTGGTTCCGCCAGAACCAGGGAGACCTTTGATTCTTTACTTGACTGTCCTGGAAAATTCATTTGGCTGTGTACTGGGACAGCATGATGTCACCGGCAGGAAAGAACAAGCCATCTACTATCTTAGCAAGAAGTTCACGACTTATGAGGTTAAGTATACTCACCTGGAAAGGACATGTTGCACCTTAATTTGGGTGGCACAGAAATTGAAACATTACTTATCATCCTACACTACCTACCTCACTTCGCGTTTGGATCCGTTGAAGTATATCTTTCAAAAGCCTATGCCGACAGGAAGACTTGCAAAATGGCAGATTTTGCTCACAGAGTTTGACATAATCTATGTGACTCGGACTGCGATGAAAGCCCAAGCATTGGCCGATCATTTGGCCGAGAACCCGGTCGATGAAGAGTATGAGCCACTGAGGACTTATTTTCCTGATGAATAGGTGATGCACATTGATGAACTAGAGCAGGCCGAAAACCCAGGTTGGAAACTTTTCTTTGATGGGGCTGCTAACATGAAAGTAGTCGGAATAGGAGTTGTGCTTATTTCTGAAACAGGGCATCACTATCCTGTTACGGCTCAGCTTCGATTTTATTGCACCAACAATATGGCTGAATACGAGGCATGCATTTTGGTTTTGAGGCTAGCTGCAGACATGAATGTCCGAGAAGTTCTGGTCTTGGGAGACTCAGATCTTCTGGTGCACCAAATTCAAGGAGAATGAGAAACACGAGATCTGAAGCTCATACCATACCGACAATGCTTGCATGATCTTTGTCAACGGTTTAGATCAGTGGAGTTCAGGCATATTCCAAGGGTCCATAATGAGGTCGCCGATGCTTTGGCTACCCTAGCGTCAATGCTGCACCATCCGGACAAAGCCTATGTCGATCCTTTGCATATTCAAGTACGAGATCAACATGCTTACTGCAACATGATTGAAGAAGAATTTGATGGCGAACCATGGTTCCATGATATCAAGGAATACATCAGAATAAGGATATACCCAGTGCAAGCCACGGGGGATCAAACGAGAACAATTCGACGGTTGGCAAGCGGATTTTCTTTAGTGGAGGAGTTTTGTATAAAGAACACCAGACCTGGGATTGTTAAGATGCATAGATGCTAAACAAGCTATGTCTGTCATGTCTGAAGTACATTCAGGAGTCTGCAGACCACATATGAGCGGATATGTGCTGGCAAAAAAAATTCTCCGAGCAGGTTATTATCGCCTCACCATGGAGCGAGATTGTATTAGTTTTGTGCGCAAATGTCATCAGTGCCAGATACACGGAGATTTGATTCATTCTCCGCCATCGGAATTACACACAATGTCAGTGCCATGGCCTTTCGTCGCTTGGGGCATGGATATCATTGGACCAATTGAGCCAGCTGCATCCAACGGGCATAGGTTCATTCTGGTAGTCATTGATTATTTCACCAAATGGGTTGAGGACAAAACTTTCAAGTCTGTGACCAAGAAAGCAGTGGTCGATTTTGTTCACTCACATATCATCTGTCGATTTGGAATCCCGAAGGTGATCATCACAGATAACAGTGCTAATCTTAACAGCAATTTGATGAAAGAGGTATGTCAACAGTTTAAGATTACACACCGCAATTCTACCCCATATCGTCCCAAGGCGAATGGAGCAGTTGAGGCAGCCAACAAAAACATAAAGAAAATACTTCGGAAAATGGTGGAAGGTTCTAGGCAATGGCAGGAAAAATTACCATTTGCGTTGCTAGGTTATCGCACTACTATCCGTACATCGGTAGGTGCAACTCCTTATTTGTTGGTATATGGAACTGAAGCAGTAATACCGGCGGAAGTTGAAATCCCATCCCTTTGGATTGTCGCTGAGGCTGAGATTGATGATGATGAGTGGGTCAAAACTCGTTTGGAGCAGTTGAACTTGATTGATGAAAAGAGATTGGCAGCTGTGTGCCATGGCCAGTTATTTCAAAAGAGAATGGCTAAAGGCAAGTTCGCCCCGAATTGGCAAGGGCCATTCATTGTAACCAAAGTATTTTCCAATGGGGTTTTATGTTTTACAGATATCGAAGGAAAATGCATAGACATGGCTATCAATTCTGATGCAGTAAAAAGGTATTATGTATGATTTCTTTGGTATAATTGTTGATTGTTTGTATTTGGCATTATTTCGAAGATTGAAACGACGAAGGCAATTTGTTCTACTATCTAAACACTTTACCCTTGTTCCCCTTTTTTGAGCCTTATTTATTTCTTTCATACCCCTCTTTTGGAATCAATAACGAAAAAGAGAGAAAAGGAAAGAAAAGAAAAAGAGAAAAGAAAAGAAGTGAAAAAATATAACAATAAGGAGATTCAGGTGTGAACTACGTTTGACCTGATCCCTGTTAAGGGTACGTAGGCAGCTTTACGGCTCGTTCATAGTAAAATAAAAGTCAGAATATCCCCAAGCAAGAAACTGGGGCAGAGGTTGTTTTGTAATAAGAAATGTGATTCCAAAAGTTGTAATTTTAAACCCATGTCAAATTATTTTGAGCCCTTGATACCCTTTCTTTCTAATCCCATCCAAAAGCCCACATTACGGTCCAAAAAAAGACCTTCTGATTAGTTTTCGAGAGATGACAAGTCGAGCAAACAGAGGTGATTCGTATCAGGGTAATACTCCGGTCCAAGTAGGGAAATTAATAAAAATGAGAGTCTTTTTGGTGAAAACCTTCACAGGCACCATAAGGCGACAGAAGTTGAGAGAAATAAAATGAGAAAGTCTTATCGGTGTAAACCTTCACAGGGACCATAAGGCGACAGAAGTTGAGAGAAATAAAATGAGAGAGTCTTATCGGTGAAAACCTTCACAGGCACCATAAGGAGATGTGAGTTGAGAGAAATGAGAGAGTTTTATTAGTGAAAACCCCTCGAAGGGCACTATAAGGCGACAAGGAATTAAAAGGAGCAAACGAGATAAGCTTGATGGAAAGGATCCGTCGAGACGTCAAGCAGAATAAAGATGTTATTTCGGCAAAAGAAGATGGGTGTAAATTAGAAAGATTGATTGGTGTAAATAGACTGGGTTGATTAGTCCAAAAATGCATGACATGACCATTGGGATCGGTTATACCATTCAGATAAGTTATTTTCTCTTCAAACAATTTCTTAGAAAGATTTTTCTTGTTATGTCTTTCGAAGTCATCATTTTCCATTTCTTTTTGGTCAGTAGTAGTTTGTTTTAAGAAGGATTTTGAAAGCCAACTACCAATTGCCAACATGGTGCAAGGTAAATGGGGATAAGACAGGCGAGGATAATGTGATGGAACGAGAAAGACGTCGTTGTAAGATCAAATGATGGATTGGTCTAAGTTTTTGGACAGTGTGGAGCAAAGGTGGAAAACAACAGTTGAGAGGTTGGTGAATACAGAATCATCAAGAAGGTCGGAAGTTATCAGCCAAGTTTCAAGATGGTCGAACAACGCAGAGCATGGAAAAGAGCGAAAGGGAAAACCGTCCCCAGCAGGAGCATCCTCACGTTTTAAACTAACAAATTCTCTTTGATTTTAAGCAGGGACAAGAAATGTTATTGATGACAGAAAGACATGTCACAAGAAAGATTGTCAAACTGGGGCAGAAAATTTTCTTTCATTTTGAAAATTTTCTGGAAGTCATGTACCCACTTGGGGAAGAAGGAAGATAACAAGTTCGGTGAAAAGCGGTATCCCTAGCAGTTTTCTGAAGAAGGCAAAACAAGTTTTAAAGAAAGCAATTTCAGGAGGAAAATTACACAAGTCTTAAGGGAAGTAGTTCCAGAGGAAGGAAAACACCAGCTTTAAGGGAAGTAGTCTTTGAAGGAGGAAAATAACATATTTTTGAATGAAACACCGGTGTTATCCCCGACAGTTTCAGAGGAATGAAACACCAATGTTGGGGAAGTAGTTCTGAAAGAAGAAAATTCAAGTTAGAAATGGTTCAGGAGGCAGGAAGGAACAATGGCAATAGAACGCATTTTTAAGTCATAATAGAAGTCAGGAGCCCACCTGGAGAATGGAGGTGTTATATTTTGAAGAAGTTGTTGAAGTCAGGAGCCCGCCTGGAGAATGGAGGTGTTATATTTTGAAGAAGTTGTTGAAGTCAGGAGCCGGCCTGGAGAATGGAGGTATTATGTTTTTAATTGGTAGTTGTAGTCAGGAGCCCGACTGGAGAATGAAGGTGTTATATTTTGAAGAAGTTGTTGAAGTCAGGAGCCCGCCTGGAGAATGGAGGTATTATATTTTTAAGTGGTAGTTGTAGTCAGGAGCCCGCATGGAGAATGGAGGTGTTATATTTTTAAGAAATTGTTGAAGTCAGGAACCCGCCTGGAGAATGGAGGTGTTATATTTTTAAGTTGTAGTTGAGGTCAGGAGCCATCCTGGATAATGGAGGTGTTATATTTTGAAGAAGTTGTTGAAGTCAGGAGCCCACCTGGAGAATGAAGGTATTATGTTTTTAAGTGGTAGTTGTAGTCAGGAGCCCGCCTGGAGAATGGAGGTGTTATATTTTGAAGAAGTTGTTGAAGTCAGGAGCCCGCCTGGAGAATGGAGGTGTTATATTTTTAAGTTGTAGTTGAGGTCAGGAGCCCGCCTGGAGAATGGAGGTGTTATATTTTGAAGAAGTTGTTGAAGTTAGGAGCCCGCCTGGAGAATGGAGGTATTAGGTTGTTAAATTTTAAGTTGGAGTCAGGAGCCCGCCTGGAGAATAGAGGTGTTATATTTTTAAGAAGTTGTTGAAGTCAGGAGACCGCCTGGAGAATGAAGATGTTATATTTTTAAGAAGTTGTTGAAGTCCGGAGCCCGCCTGGAGAATGGAGGTGTTATATTTTTAAGAAGTTGTTGAAGTCAGGAGCCCGCCTGGAGAATGGAGGTTGTTATATTTTTAAGTTGTAGTGGAAGTCAGGAGCCCGCCTGGAGAATGGAGTTGTAATAGAAGTCAGGAGCCCGCCCGGAGGGCAGAGGGTAACAACAAAATCCCCAGCATAAACTCAAGTGCAGAAGTCAAAAGAGAGGCAACAATGGTCAAAGAAAGATAATTCACGTTACGAAGGAGAAACAATTCGGATTTCACAAGAAAAAAAAAAAGAAACATCAGAGGAAACACAAGCCAACAAGAAAGCAAGGCAACAAGAACAAGTTTGAAGATCTAGATAAGATTTTGTAATTCCTAGTTTAGTCTAGCTTCTTATTTTCTTTTAGCATGGTGTAATAAGGAGGTCAGTAAGCAAGTAGCAACAACAGCAATATCAGTAACAACAAAACCACAACTTCCTAGTAGTCCTAGCTACCGAAACTTCCCGAACTACATTGACCTGATTCCCTTTTAGCCAGGGATATGTAGGAAACCATTGAAGCAGAGGTTCGGTCAAATCTTTCAAAAATGCTTCGCACGGAGTATTCCAACGGGCAAAAATTGCTTGTATCCGCTCACTTTATCTTTGCACGAAAACCCCTAGTGTTTTCGGACAAAGAGGGGCAACTGTGAGCACGTGATTTTTGCCCTAGGAGAACTACTCCCAGAAATTCAAAATAAAACAATTTTTCCTTTGTGTGCAATTTTGAGAATTTTCGTGGCGTTTTTGGTTAATTGTTTGTATTTGGCTGGGCATGTTTATTTTGTTCTGATTAATGAAAAATACAAAAATTACATGTTGCATGTGCATTTAGGATTTAATTTTTACAAATAGGATTAAATAAGTAACTTGTTTTACGAAAATGGAAAAATCATAAAAAATAATGTACTTTGTATTTTTTAGCATTTAATGTTGAATTGTGTAATTTTATCGTTAATTGGCATTTAACTATATGTGATAAATGTTATTAGAAGATAATTAGTATTTTTAATAAGTTAACTTGGTTTACAATTTTAGAAAATAATTTAGGAAGAAAATAAAAAGAAAAGGAAAAGAAAAGAGGAAGGAAATAAATCTGGGCCAATTTAATAAATTTCCCAAGCCCAAACACCCAACCCACCAAAAACTAGCCCAAATCACCCCTATCTGGCCCAATCGACCAAGCCAACCAAATGACGTCGTATGGCCACGTTCAATCTGAACCGTTGATATCCTAAGATCGAACGGTCCAGTCCACCCCCAGCATCGAAGAAACGACACCGTTTCAAGCCTGTCGATTCAGGCCGTCCATTTCATTTGATCCAACGGCCGCAAATCGCCCCCATGCCTCGACCCATTCCCATCCAAAGACCGATCTGGTCTCGAGGTGAACGAAACGACACCGTCTCTTCAGGTGAGTTGATCCAAGCCGTCGATCTCAATTGATCTAACGGCTAGGATCAAATCACTTCCCCACATATATAAGTCCAAACCATACCCCGCCCCAAGCCAAACCCCCCCTCACCTCTTCGTCTCTAAGCCTTAGAGACCAAACGAACCCTCCGCCCCTTACCACCATGCTCCGCCCACCGGAAATTGCCTCACGGCGATTCTGATGGTCCAAACGACCCCAAAATTAGTTTTTTTTTCAAATCCCGAATCAGTTTTCTTTGAATCAGTACCATACGCTTCGAATCTTCAATCGAAGATCAGTCCCAAAACCTTAGTTTGTCTGTTTGACCCCAAAGTTACACCACTGAACCACCTAGCTACTCTCATCCCAAATCCCACTCCAGTTCTGTTCGAATCTTGTGAGAGCCTTTCGAATTTCAAATCGAAGGCAAACCCTAAAAGAACCAAACTTCAGACTGTGTACGAAGTTAAAAATTTGATATTTTAACCGACTTTAGTCGAGTGTTCTCAGTCGAGAATACTCGATTAAGGTCCATTTTGGCTTCAAAATTTCAAGACGAAGTGTCGACTGAAACGGATTGAGTTTGGTCTGAAATTTCGAGGTATTTCTTTTTTTTTTCCTTTTTCTTTTGTTCTTGTTGTTTTATTTTGACTAATTAATTCGTCATTTTTGTCAAGTAGTTCTTCCTCCTCTTTCGGACCTTTTTTTTGGTCCAGTTTTCTTCTGTTGATTAACATATGTTATAAATAGTTTCGTCGATTAATCCGTTCATGTTTGTAGTTTAGTAGTTCTCGTCAAGTTGTTTGGTGTCGATTGTTTTGTTCTCAGCCTCAGGACTCCATTCAGTATATCCTCAGGGTTCCTATATTTTGTGTTTAAGGTTAATTTAGAACTATGAGTGTTTGCTGTTATTATTGGTTCGAATTGATTCAGTTTGTGTGATGTTTGGTTCCCTTTTCTTTGTTGTTCATCATTTTTGCATATGAGTTCAGTTTGTTTGTCGATTCAGTGCGTTTATAGTGATCATTCATTTTGCCTAAGTTTAAGTTAGAATTGTGATTATAGTTAGTCATTCCCATGTATCTGTGCCAATCATGGTCTGAAATTTGACTTTGGTAGTTCAATATGATTTTGTTCTGATTCATTGGTCTTTATTTTTTATGCTATTTGATCTGATCTGAATTCTAGCTTGAACTACTGATTGAATTTGATGAGTTGAATTGGTTATAGTTGTTGGGGTTGGTACCGATTGAAGGGGGAATTGGGATAGGACAGTAATTTCAGGGATATTAGGAGGGTAATATGGGGGGTTTAAAAGTTTGGCAAATGGTATTGCTAGTGGGCTGTCAGTAAAGTACTTAATTAACCATTAATCTAATGTGTTAGTGGGGAACAAAACATAATGGTATGGGGAGGTTTAAAAGGCATTGATTAAAATATGTTGTCCATACCTGCTTGAACTTTAAATAAAGAAAAGACAAGGGTTAATGGGGAACAAAACATACTCTAGTGGAGTTCTAAAGGTATCATGGGGAGAATTAGTTTCTTAATTCTGCCTAGTGTTCTTACGAGCTGGTAGGGTCAGTGTTTGGGTATAAATGGAGGGACTTAGGACAGAGTTAGGGGTCTTTTGGTTCAGACCTTAAGGAAGAGAGTTGAGAGAGCTTTTACTGTTTTATTACCTTAATTAACTTGTCAAAATCTTAGCCAGTAGTCCAGCTCCCTGAGAATCATAAACAGTTTTAAAATTCTCTACTTCAAGTTTCAGAGATCACTTTTGAGAGTCTTTAATCAGTTAGAGAGGGTCTTGAAAATCAGTTTCTAAAGCTTAAAGACTGGAGAGCTTGGTCAGTTTTTGAACAATATTCTGAGGAGTTCAGAGAGTTTTTTTTAGAGTTCTTTTGAAAGGCAGTCAGTTTTGGAACTAATTTCTAAAGCTCAAAAATCAGTTTCTGAGAGTTTAAAAGATCAGTTTTGTAGTAGAATCTTGGCTTGACTCAAGCTCAGTTGAGTCTGTTTGTGGCTGTTTGGAACTTCAAATTGCTGCTGTGAACTGTTGTTGTATTGCTGCTCGTATTACTGCTGCTGCTGATCTTTCTTCTACTTTATTTCTGTTCCAATTCCAAGTACACAGCTTGACTTCAATAATTGTGAAGCTGAAATGTTAAGGATAAACTTGTAATTGAAGCCTGAAGATTTTAATTTAATTCAATTTCTGATTTGTATATTTGAACGTTTTTGTTCGTTAAGGATGTTTAGACTCTTGTTTATAGTTACGTTGCCTGAACTGAACCGGGCTATGCAATAAATGGATTATAGACTATTATAGCTTAGTTTTCTTGGATTGGTTTTCCTAGTAAATCACCAATTATAGTTAATTCCTTGTTAGCTGATTCTTGCACCTGTTGAGTACTGGTTGTAGCCAAATTCATGGTACAGAGTAGTTCATAACTAGTCATAGTTAATTTCGTGTTAAAGACCTTTGTGAATCCGTTTAGCGTAGTATAAGATAAAACCTGGAGTGGCTGTTTTGTTTCATTCTCAACAGGTAATTTAAATATGACCAGGCTGTATAAGGATTGTAGTAGACTGCCAAAATTTCCCTGGATGATTTACTAAGTTAGTATGACTTATAGTATGACTTGATAGTATGACTTGATTTCAGTAGTATGACTTGATAGTATGACTTGATAGTATGACTGTATAGTATGACTTTATTTCAGTAGTTCTTTTAGAACCTTAGTTAAAAGGCCTACCTTGAATGTTTAATTTCAGTAGTTATAAAATAAGCTTGAATGGTTTTTAGTCTCAATGTGTCCTTCAGCAGTTCTATTAGGAAATCGTGAATCATTAAAGTGGTTAGTGTTAGTTTATTTTTTTCACGACAGTTCTTAAGAATTGATTCGTTTCAATAATTGTAAAAACAAGTTCAAATAGCTCCGGATTTCATATAGTTCACTTTCGTATCCCAATAGTTTAAAATACCAAGTTAATCGAGTACTAGTTCAGTACTGATAATGTAAATAAAGTACTGTTTGGGTCTGGGCCATCAGATGATTCGTTTGGAGCTGATTGGGCTGCCCAGATTCGTGTTGCGAGGTTCCCGTCCAGGCTCGAACCACGGGCTCGTTGGGCTGCAAACGTCCTTGTAGGCCCAATGTTGGAGGAAATCTTTCTCATAGTAAGGTTGTTGACGTATTAATTAATTAGGGCCTTTTCTTTATTTTTTAGAGACAAAAATAAAAATAGCAAATCATAGTCACTTTTACGTTTGCCTTTTAAATAATAAATGAGACGAGTCTCGCCAAACAAAAATACATAAATTGCGGGGCCCTTAATAAATGGTTAAAATGAAACATTTAGAATTCGGGATGGGCCGTTTAGTTAATTTCACAGCCCTCTCCAAAGATAATAATGCACTAGTCATTTTAGACGCGCTTTTAATAATTTACTTTCTTAAACTCGGGTGCACATTTATGTGACCCAAATCCAAATCTTAACGGAGTCGAAATGTGTCAATAACCACGAGTGCATTGATGTGACGTGGTTCGAGATGTGTTTTCACGACATTGCAATTCTCGTTAAAAATAATAATAATAAAAGCGGTAAAAAGTTAAAATTTGCACATAGGTTCAACATGTATTAAAATCAGATAAATAAGCCGAATATGACACTTGAGCGACCGTGCTAGAACCACGGAACTCGGGAATGCCTAACACCTTCTCCCGGGTTAACAGAATTCCTTATCCGGATTTTTGGTTCGCGGACTGTAATATAGAGTCAATCTTTTCCTCGATTCGGGATTCAACCAGTGACTTGGGACACCATAAATCTCCCAAGTGGCAACTCTGAATTAAATAATAAATCCCGTTTCGATTGTCCTTTAATTGGAAAAACTCCCCTACGCCCCTGCGGGCGCAGGTAAAAAGGAGGTGTGACAACTACCTGCACCCCATGTGCAGATTCAGGTGCTTTAGGTCCTGCTTGCAAGGATTGAGAGCTTCCAACAGACTTCGGAGATTCACTAGGTAGCTACTCGATGTTCGCAACCCAGTGCTTCTCCCTCTATCTTATTTTCTCCTATTTTAGTTATGTAATAGTTGGGTAGACTCTTTTTGACTTGTAGTTTATGATAGATGCTCATGACTGGTGACACCCTGATGTCAGGCTATGTCTATTCCGCAACTGTATTATTTCACTTTATTTTGGGAGTGTGTCAAGTAGCCTTGTCTTCATGAGAGGTGCCATCACGATCGGGTTTGGGTTTATGGTCGTGACAAGTTGGTATCAGAGCCTAGATTGCATAGGTCTCACGAGTCATGAGCACGTTTAGTAGAGTCTCGTGAATCGGTACAGAGACATCTGTATTTATCCTCGAGAGGCTGCAGAACTTTTAGGAAAAACTTCATATCCTTGAAATTCTTGTCGTGCAAACTTGTTTATCTGAGTATTAAACTTCTGTTATGCTATTCTCTCACAGATGGTGAGGACACGCGCTACCGGTCAGGATGGACGACCACCAGTACCACCAGCTATGGCCACTAGAGGCCGAGGACGCGGTCGTAGTCGTGGTAGGGGCAGGGGTGTGGCCCGCACATCAGCTAGGGCATCACCTGCATATCCACCAGCCGCCCTAGTTCAAGATCAGGCTCCGGTTGTGGACGCTCCAACAACACCAGCTCAGGCACCAGCTGTGCCCATTATGATTTCGGTTCTTCAAGAGGCCTTGGCTCAACTTCTATCAATATGCACTGGCCTAGCTCAGGCGGTCTCAGTTACTACAGCCGCAGCTACTTCTCAGGCCGGGGGAGGCAATCAGACTCTCATTGCTCGCACACCTGAGCAGGTCGTGCAGGGACTTTAGACACTGGGGGCACATCCAGCCCAGCCGGTTGTAGCTGCTCAGGACTATGTAGCTCCTGCCATGCTAGAGGACGAGCATCGCAGGTTGGAGAGGTTTGGTAGACTTCAGCCTCCGACTTTCAGTGGTGCAGAGGGCGAGGATTCCCAGGGTTTCTTGGATAAGTCTCAGAGGATGCTTCGTACAACGGCTATTCTGGAGACCAGCGGGGTCACTTTCACTTCTTTTCAATTTTCTGGAGCTGCCTTCACTTTGTGGGAGGCTTTTGAGAGGCGTAGGCCTGTTGGCGCAACACCCCTTACCTAAAAGTAGTTCTCCGTTCTCTTTTTGGAGAAGTATATGCCACAGTCTCGCAGAGTGGAGCTGCGCAGGCAGTTCTAGCGGTTGCGTCAGGGAGAGATGGCTATAAAACAGTATGAGATGAGGTTCTCTAAGTTAGATTGTCATGTAATTTGGTTGGTTCTGACAGATAGAGAGAGGATTAGGAGGTTTGTTGATGGCCTCACTTATCAGCTTCGTATTCTCATGACCAGAGAGAGGGTGACTGGTGCTACTTTTAAGGAGGTTGTAGACATTGCTCATGAGATTGAGTCAGTTCGTCACCAAGAGCGAGATGAGAGGAAGGTCAAGAGGCCTCGATGATCTGGTAGTTATGGGGGTCTCCTTCGAGAGGTCAGTTTCAGCACGGCAGAGGTCGTCCATTCAGGCATGCTCAGCTAGCTCGCCCAGGTTATTATTGGGCATCATTGGGTCATGGTTCTCTTAGCTCTCATCAGGGTCAGTCATCACTTAGTGCCCTTCTAGCTCAGAGTTCATACCGTGTTCCATCAGTTCATAGCTCTTCTATGCTAGGTGCATCTGCTAGTCATTCCGGTTCTAGGGGTTCCCTTTAGTCCCCATCTCCAGCACCCGGGAGTTGCTACGAGTGTGGAGAGATGGGTCATATTTGGAGGTAGTGTCCTCGTCGTCTTGCGGGTTCATCTCAGCAGAGGAGTCAACCATCGGCTTTAACACCAGTTACTTTACCACCACATGCCCAGCCAGCTAGGGGTGGAGGTCAGTCAACTAGGGGTCGTCCTAGAGGAGGAGGTCGATCAGTTAGTGGTCAGGCCCGTTTATATGCTTTTCCAGCTAGAGTCTATTGCTTCTGATGTTGTTATTACAGGTATTGTCTCAGTCTGCCACAGAGATGCTTTTGCATTATTTGATCCCGGGTCCACCTTTTCTTATGTGTCATCATACTTTGCTCGTTATTTAGATATGCCTCATAAGTCTCTTGTTTCACCTGTTCATGTATCTACTCCAGTGGGCGATACTGTTGTTGTAGACTGTATGTACCGGTCATGTATGGTGACTATTGGGGGTCTGGAGACTCGAGTGGATCTTTTGTTATTATGTATGGTAGACGTCGATGTTATTTTTGGCATGGATTGGCTATCTCTGTGTCGTGCTATTCTGGACTGTCATGCTAAGACATTGACATTGGCTATAGCAGGTGTGCCACAGATTGAGTGGCGAGGTTTGATTGATTATGTTCCCAGTAGGGTAATCTCATTCTTGAAGGCCCAGCGTATAGATGGGAAGGGTTGTCTTTCGTATCTAGCTTTTGTGAGGGATGTCGGTGCAGAAACTCCCAGTATTGATTTTGTTCCAGTTGTGAGGGATTTTCCCGATTGACCTGGTGCTAGGCACTAAGCCCATTTCTATTCCAATGTATCGTATGGCACCAGCGGAGTTGAAGGAGTTAAAGGAGCAGCTTCAGGAACTCCTTGATAAGGGGTTCATTCAGCCTAGTGTATCGCCTTGGGGTGCACTAGTTCTATTTATGAAGAAGAAGGATAGCACAATGAGGATATGCATTCATTATAGGCAGTTGAATAATGTAACAATTAAGAACAAGTATCCTTTGCCTCGCATTGATGATTTATTCGACCAGCTTCAGGGAGCGAGAATGTTCTCCAAGATTGATCTCCGTTCAGTTTATCACCAGTTGAAGATCAGGGACTCAAATATTCTTAAGACAACTTTCAGGACCTGATATGGTCATTATGAGTTCTTGGTGATGTCTTTTGGGCTCACCAATGCCCTAGTAGCGTTCATGCATTTGATGAACATCATGTTTCGGCCTTATCTCGGCTCATTTGTCATAGTCTTCATCGATGATATTCTGGTATACTCGCATAGTCAGGAGGAGCACGCGGAGCATTTGAGGGTTGTGCTTTAGAGATTGAAGGAGGAGAAGCTTTATGCAAAGTTCTCCAAGTGTGAGTTTTGGTCAGTTCAGTGGCTTTCTTGGGGCATGTGGCATCGAGCAAGGGTATTCAGGTTGATTCGAAGAAGATAAAGGCGGTTCAGAGTTAGCCCAGATCGTCCTCAGCCACAAAGATTCACAACTCTCTTGGTTTGGCGGGTTATTACCGCCGGTTTGTTCAGGGATTCTCATCTATCGCATCGCCCTTGACCAAGTTGACTTAGAAGGGTGCTTCATTTGTATGGTCAGACGAGTGTGAGGAGACTTTTCATAAGCTCAAGACAGCCTTGACCATATCTCCAATGTTAGTTTTGCCATCAGCTTCAGGTTCATATACCATGTATTGCAATGCTTCGAGAGTTGGTATTGGGTGTGTGTTGATGCATGAGGGTAGAGTTATTGCTTATACTTCTCGTCAATTGAAGCCTCATGAGAAGAACTACCCTGTTCATGATTTGGAGTTGGCTGCCATTGTTCACGCGTTGAAGATTTGGAGGAATTATTTGTATGGTGTGTCTTGTATGGTGTTTACTGATCATCATAGCCTCTAGCACTTGTTCAATAATAAGGATCTCAATTTGAGGCATCGGAGATGGTTGGGTTTGCTAAAGGATTATGATATCACTATATTGTACCATCTAGGGAAGGGCAATGTGGTGGCCGATGCTTTGAGCCGAAAGGCAGTGAGTATGGGGAGTTTGACATATATTCCAGTTGGGGAGAGACCTCTTGCAGTTGATGTTCATGCCTTGGCCAATCAGTTCGTGAGGTTAGATATTTCGGAGCCCAGTCGGGTATTGGCTTGTGTGATTTCTCGGTCTTCCTTATATGATCGCATTAGAGAGCGCCAGTATGATGATCCGCATTTGCTTGTCCTTAAGTACAGAGTTCAGCACGATGATGCCAGAGATGTGACTATTTGTGATAATAGGGTGTTAAGGATGCAGGGCCATATATGTGTGCCCAATGTGGATGGGCTTCGGGAGTTGATTCTGCAGGAGGCCCATAGCTCGCGGTATTCAATTCATCTGGGTGTCGCGAAGATGTATCAGGATTTGAGGCAACATTATTGATGGAGGAGAATGAAGAAGGACTTGTGGGATTTATAGCTCGGTGTCTCAATTGTCAGCAGGTGAAATATGAGCATCAAAGACCGGGTGGCTTACTTCAACAGATGGATATTCCAGAGTGGAAATGGGTGCGGATCACTATGGACTTTGTAGTTGGACTCCCACGGACTTTGAAGAAGTTCGATGCTAGTTGGGTGATTGTGGATCGGCTGACCAAGTCCGCACACTTCATTCCTGTTTGTACTGCCAATTCTTCTGAGTGGTAGGAAGAGATCTATATTCGGGAGATTGTTCGTTTGCATGGTATCCTAGTTTCCATCATTTCAGATAGGGGCACTCAGTTTACTTTGCAGTTTTGGAGGTTTGTACAGCGAGAGTTGGGTTTTGGGCCATATTTGACGGGTTAATGGAGGGGAAATGATTTGGGCCTGATGGAGAATTAACTAAACAGCCTAGAAAGACTTTATTTCCAATTCCTTTTCTTTCTTTAATGATTTGGGCCTGATGGAGAATTAACTAAACAGCCTAGCAAGACTTTATTTCCAATTCCTTTTCTTTCCTTTCTTTTTTTTATAAATTATTTTCCTTTTTCAAAATTAAAAACTAAATTAATTCTAAACCAAATTATCCTACCAAAATAGATTAATTACTCCAAATAATACTTACAAACAACTAATTAATTATCAAATTTAAAGTTAAAGAGTTAACAATGCAAAATGTGTCATTTTTGTGATTTTTCTATTTTTGTAACACAACTAAATTACTAACTAATTCCAAAATGCCAAATTAAATCCTAAATGCAAATGCAATATATTGTTGTATTTTTCATGAATTAAATAAAAATAAACGTTCACAGACAAATGCAAACAGTCGACAAAAATTGCAACATAAAATCTACAAAATTGCAAACAATGGGAGAAATTTGTTTTCTTGAATCTATGGGAGTAATTCATATAAGGCAAAAATCACGTGCTCACAGCTTTCCCTCTTTGCTCAGAAACACGAAGAGTTTTCGTGCAAAGATAAAGTGAGCGGATACGAGCAATATTTGCCCGTTGAATACTCCGTGGGAAGCATTTTTAAAAGATTTGACCGCACCCTGCTTCCGAGGTTGCCTACATATCCTTGGCTATAAAGGAATCATGTCAGTGTAGTTTGGGGAGTTTCGGTAGTTGGGGCTACCATGAAGCTGTGATTTCACCATTGCTGCTGCTGCTGCTATTGCTTACTGAACTCCTTATTATACCATGACAAAATAAAAGAAGCTAAACTAAACTGTGATCTATGCATTACAAAAATCCTCTCTATGTCCTCAAACTTGGTCTTGCGGTTCCTGTTGCCTTGTTGACTTGTATTCTCCAGATGAAGTTCCTTTGTTGCCGACTTGAATTGTAATCTGAGATGCTTTCCCTTTTCTTCAGGTGGGCGCCTGATTGCTGAACTTGAACCATCTTCCTTCGAACATTGCTGCTTTCCCTTCGTTCTTCAGGTGGTCTCCTGATTACCAACACTTGCATTGTTGCTTTGTTCTTCAGGTGGGCTTCTGATTACCAATACTTGAATTGCTTTATTCTTCAGGTGGGCTCCTGATTACCGACGCTTGAATTGCTTTGTTCTCCAGGTGGCCTCCTGATTACCAACGCTTGAATTGCTTTGTTCTCTAGGTGGGATCCTGATTACCGACACTTGAATTGCTTTGTTCTCCAGGTGGGCTTCTAATTACCGACGCTTGAATTTCTTTGTTCTCCAGGTGGGCTCCTGATTACCGATGCTTTATTGCTTTGTTCTCCAAGTGGGCTCCTGATTACCGACGCTTGAATTGCTTTGTTCTCTAGGTGGGCTCCTGATTATCGACGCTTGAATTGCTTTGTACTCCAGGTGGGATCCTAATTACCAATGCTTGACTTGATTTGTTCTCCAGGTGGGCTCCTGATTACCGATGCTTGAATTGCTTTGTTCTCCAGGTGGGCTCATGATTACCGACGCGCGAATTGCTTTGTTCTCCAAGTGGGCTCCTGATTACCGACACTTGACTTGCTTTGTTCTCCAGGTGGGCTCCTGATTACCGACGCTTGAATTGCTTTATTCTCCAGGTGGGCTCCTGATTACCGACGCTTGACTTGCTTTGTTCTCCCTTTGTTCTCCAGATGGGTGCCTGTCTTCAACAAAAATAGACAAAACAAAGAAAATTTTCTGCCCCAGTTTGGTAGCTGGGCACATCTGTGAGTGTTAACTGAATCATGTTACCAAATATCACTAAGAATTTGAAAGCTAGATCCCATTATCCAGGAGGGTCCTAAAAACTCCTAGTTAAACGATAGTTTTAAGTCTAAATTATCTCTTCTAAAGGTATGACTTCCGCTAAATCTTGTTATCTAATGCAATCTTAAAGCTAGGTCCCATTATTCAGAAGGGTCCTGACAACTCCTAATTGAATCTTATCTCAAGACTGAAAACTTTGAAACCAACTTATATTCCTTTGGGGTACATTTATGCTAGATCTTGCTACTCATGATTGTTTTGAATTTTAAACTAGGTCCCATTTTCCAGGAGGGTCCTGAGAAGTTACGGTCAAACCTGTTTGGTGCTTGCTCTTTCTTACAGAGGGTTTCTCCGAAATAAACGGAATTTTCTACCCCTGTTTCAATCAAAGAAAAATCTTGTCAATTTAAAATGTGGTGGTTAGTTTGTGGCATTCTTGCTGAAGGTGGCCTCTTCGCTGTCGTGCTTTACTTCAGCTGGCTTCCCCGACCAAGAACCACTTGACCTTCTGACTGACTTTCACCCACATGACCTTGGATGACCCGAGTGTTCTATACCCAAACCGTTGTGTTACATCTCTGGCCCATCTATCTGAACCTCCGTATCTCCCATGAAATTACCAAACCATTCCACCGATGGAACTTTTGCTGACCCTTTGTATCCCATTTTACATCATACTATCACTCGCAATGCTTTGGTCGCACTGTGCTTGGTACAATTTTTGAAGTTGGTAGTGAGCTTTGAAACCCTTTCGCATTTGCTTAAACAAAACTGACGTTGGAAACATCTTAGAGAAATAAACCCAAAAGAAATGAAATGCAATGACTTTGAGAGTTAGGGATAGGAAAAATCTAAAATTGCAAGACTGTCTGAAGGGGAAAAAGAAAAGAGATTTATCTAAGTGGAGCAGCTGGTACCAATGATCATGACATGTATTTCAGATTAATCGGCCTAGTCTGTCCAACCAGTCAACTTTTAGTTGTCGTACTTTATGCCCTGAGATCTTCAAAATCCCATTTCTTCACCAAAACCTTGACCTTGTTCGGCCTGCGGTGCCCTGAAGGGTCTTCACCAACAAACCTCTCTCATTTGTTTTTCTTTCAACTCACTGTCGCCTTACGGTGCCCATGAGGGTTTTCACCAATAAGACTCTCTCATTTCAATTTCTCTCATCTTCCGTCGCCTTACGGTGCCCGCGAGGGTTTTCACCAATAAGACTATCTCATTTTTTCATTTTTCCTGCCTGTACCAGAGTGTTGCCCCTGATATGAATCACCTCTAATTGCTCGACTTGACATCTCTCGAAGACTGATCGGAAGGTCTTCCTTTGGACCGTAATGTGGGCTTTTGGATAAAGTTAGAAAGAAAGAGTATCAAAAAAAGCTCAAAACAATTCAAATGGGTTCAAAATTACAACTTTCAGAATCAGATTTCTTACAACAACCACAACTTCTGCCCCAGTTTCTTTGTCAGGGGACTTTTGGATTTTTATTTTGATGGGACCGAACCGTGAGGCTACCTACGTATCCTTAAAACGAATTATGTCGAACGTAGTTCATGCCATAAAAATTACTTTGTTGTTGTGATTTTTTTCTTTCTTTTCTTTTCTCTTCTTTTTTTTCCTTTTCCCCCTTTTTTGTTGTTGTTGTTTTTATCCTTCTTTTTCTTCTTCTTTCTTTCTTTTTTTTCTTCACTCTTTTTCATTCTTCTCTTTCTCTTTTTTTCTTCTCCCTTTTTCTCTTTTTGTTGTTTTGTTTTTTTTTGTTTTTCTCTTCTTCTTTTCTTCTTTTTTTTCTTTTTTTTTCTTTCTCTTCTCTTTTTTTTTTCTTTTTTCTTTTTCCTTTACTTATCTTTTGCGTTTGCGTTTATGAACTTTACTATTGATTGCAAAAGAGGGGTATGAAAGGAAATAAATAAGACTCAAAAAAGTAACAAATGATAAAGTATTTAGATAGTAGAACAAAATGTCGTCGTCATTCCAATCTTCAAAACATGCCAAGTACAGACAAACACAACTTAACCAAAGAAATCATACATAATATCTTTTGACTGCATCAGAATTGATAGCCATTTCTACACACTTGCCTTCTATATCTGTTAAATACAAAGCACCATTGGACAACACTCTCGTTACGATGAACAACCCCTGCCAATTTGGGGCGAACTTGCCTTTTGCTTCGGCCTGATGTGGAAAGATATGTTTCAATACTTGCTGGCCCACTTCAAACTTCTGTGGACGCACCTTCTTGTTATATGCTTTTGCCATACTTTGCTGATACAACTGACCATGACATACTACTGCCAATCGTTTTTCATCGATCAAACTCAATTGCTCCAGGCGGGTTTTGACCCATTCATCATCATCAATTTCGGCTTCAGCGACATTCCGAAGGGATGGGATCTCAACTTCCGCGGGTATCACTGTTTCAGTGCCATATACCGACAAATAAGGATTTTCCCCTACTGAGGTGCGAACAGTAGTGCGATAACCCAACAATGCAAAGGGCAACTTTTCATACCATTTCCTGGAACCTTCCACCATTTTCCGAAGTATCTTCTTTATGTTCTTGTTGGCTGCCTCGACTGCTCCATTCGCCTTGGGGTGGTATGGGGTGGAATTGCGATGCGTAATATTAAACTGTTGACATACCTCTTTCATCAGATGATTGTTGAGATTAGTACCATTATCTGTGATGATCACCTTTTGAATCCCAAACCGACAAATGATATTTGAATGCACAAAATCAATCACCGCTTTCTTGGTCACAGACTTGAAAGTTTTAGCTTCAACCCACTTGGTGAAATAATCGATGGCCACCAGAATGAACCTGTGCCCATTGGATGATGCTTGCTCAATTGGTCCAATGATGTCCATGCCCCAAGCAACAAAGGGACATGGTGCAGACATTGGATGCAATTCGGATGGTGGAGAATGAATCAAATCTCCGTGCACTTGACATTGATGATACTTGCGCACAAAACTGATACAATCTCGCTTCATAGTGAGCCAATAATAGCCTGTTCGGAGAATCTTCTTTGCCAGAATGTACCCACTCATCTGCGGTCCACAAACTCTAGAATGTACTTCGGTCATGATAGTTGTGGCCTGTCTAGCATCTATGCATCTTAACAATCCAAGATCTGGGGTTCTTTTGTACAAAACTCCTCTACTAAAGAAAAATCCACTTGCCAAACGACGAATTGTTCTCTTTTGGTCACCTGTGGCTTGTACTGGATACACTCCCATTCTGATGTACTCCCTGATGTTGTGGAACCACGGCTCACCATCAAGTGTTTCTTCCACCATGTTACAGTAAGCATGTTGATCGGGGACCTGAATATGCAAAGGGTCAACATAAGTCTTATCTGGATGATGTAACATTGATGCCAGAGTAGCCAAAGCATCGGCAACCTCATTATGGATCCTTGGAATATGCCTGAACTCTTCTGATCGAAACCGTTGACAAAGATCATGCAAACACTGTCGGTACGGTATGAGTTTTAAATCCCTTATTTCCCATTGTCCTTGAATCTGGTGCACCAGAAGGTCCGAGTCTCCCAAGACCAAGACTTCCTGGACACCCATGTCTGCAGCTAACCTCAAACCCAAAATTCATGCCTCGTACTCAGCCATGTTGTTAGTACAGTAGAAATAAAGTTGAGTCGTCACATGGTAGTGATGCCCTATTTTAGAAATAAGTGCAGCTCCTATCCCAATGCCTTTCATGTTAGCAGCTCCATCAAAGAAAAGTTTCCAACCTGGCTCTTCAACATGTTCCAGCTCATTGATGTGCATCACTTCTTCGTCATGGAAGTAAGTCTTCAGAGGTTCATATTCTTCATCCACCGGGTTCTCGGCCAAATGGTCGGCCAATACTTGGGCTTTCATTGCAGTCCAAGTCACAGAGACAATGTCAAATTCTGTGAGCAAGATCTGCCGCTTTGCGAGTCTCCCTGTGGGCATAGGCTTCTGAAAGATATACTTTAACGGATCCAAACAAGTAATGAGGTAAGTAGTGTAGGATGACAAATAATGCTTCAACTTCTGTGCTATCCATGTTAGGGTGCAACATGTCCTTTCAAGGTGAGTGTACTTAACCTTATAAGATGTGAACTTCTTGCTGAGATAATAGATGGCTTGCTCCTTCCTACCAGTGATGTCATGCTGACACAATACACATCCAAATGAATTGTCCAAGATCGTCAAATACAGAATCAAAGGTCTCCCCAGTTCTGGCGGGACCAGCACAGGTGAGTTTGACAAGTACCCCTTTATCTTATCAAATGCTTCTTGACACTCATCTATCCACTTGACCGCATCATCCTTCTTCAACAATTTGAAGATAGGCTCACAAGTTGTCGTAAGCTGAACAATAAACCTGCTGATGTAGTTTAACCTCCTTAACAGACTCATCACCTCAGTCTTGTTCCCTGGGGGTGGCAATTCTTGGATAGCTTTGATCTTTTACGGGTCCAATTCAATACCTCGATGGCTGACTATGAATCCTAGCAGTTTTCCAGATGGAACACTGAATGCGCACTTTGCAGGATTGAGCTTAAGATTGTACTTGCGAAGCCTTTGGAAGAACTTTCTCAAATCTCTAATGTGGTCAGACTGCTTTCTGGATTTTATGATCACATCATCCACATAAACCTCGATCTCCTTGTGTATCATGTCATGAAATATGGTCATCATTAACCTCATGTAAGTTTTCCCAACATTTTTCAAGCCAAAAGGCATGACCCGATAGCAATATGTTCCCCATGGCGTGATGAATGTCGTCTTTTTCGCATCTTCCTCGTCCATTAGAATCTGATGATAGCCCGCATAGCAATCCACAAAAGATCCAATCTCATGCTTGGCACAATTATCAATCAAAATATAGATATTTGGTAGTGGGAAGTTGTCCTTTGGACTTGCCTTGTTGAAATCACGGTAATCAACACACACGCTGGTGTTACCGTCCTTCTTTGGCATAGGCACAACATTGGCTAACCAAGTGGGATATCGCGTGACTCGAATGACTTTTGCATCAAACTGCTTTGTGACCTCTTCTTTAATCTTAACACTCATGTCAGTTTTGAACTTTCTCAACTTCTGCTTGACGGGAGGAAATGCCGGGTCAGTAGGCAATTTGTGAACCACCAAGTCAGTGCTTAGACCCGGCATGTCATCATATGACCATGCAAAAATATCTTTGTATTCAAACAATGCTTTAATCATCTCTTCCCTGATTTGCGGTTCAATATGGACACTTATCTTAGTTTCTCTGACATTATCTGGGTCCCCGAAATTGATTGCTTCTATATCACTCAGGTTAGGCTTGGGTTTTTCTTCAAAATGGCTTAATTCTTTACTAATATCTTCAAAGGCTTCATCCTTATCATATTCTGATTCATCATCACACTCTATTTCTTGAATTATTATTTCAGAATTAGATTGGCTTTTAAGACTGGGCCGAAGATTCCTCATGCATGTCATGTAATTGAAACCAGCATAAAAAGAACTGTACAAGGAAGAAAAGAAAAACAAAAATAAAACTATGAGGAATGATGAAAAAGGGAAATTACATTTCGTTAAATTTTAAGGATAACAAGGTTTATATATCCAAACAGATGGAACATAGAATCTGAATCACAACCCTAGAATAATCCAGATAAACTGAAAGAAAATCAAAGCAAACTACCAAAACTCCTTCCGGGTAGGGAGAGGAGTAGCTTCCCAATTGTTAAGCTTTGCACTTGGCCTGACAAATTGCACATCTGCTTTACTATAACCTTCTCCAACTTCCACCATGTTCACCTTGTCGAACAACCTCCCAAACCTCTCAATTAACTCTTCATCAATGTCAACCACAGAACTGGGAACTGTTGTCACTGGGCATTTCCTGGTGCCAGGCTTGACAAACGACCTGGAGAGACGTGGGATAGGCTTTGGAAGGAACCATGCCCTCTGTTTCAACTTTCTAGCTCTTTTCACGTCTGCGACTGTGGGCTTGAATCCCAGACCAAAGGTACCCAAGTTTTCAAGGAGAGACACCGGTTGTATGATACCCTGCAGAGATGCACCCAAACCTTTACCAGGTACAAAACCATTTTTCAACATTTCAACGGCCACCATGACTGATGCGGCGGTCTCCTTCGGAATTGTAACGCATTTCCCTTTTGGAAATTTCTCGACCGACACTATGTCAAAAACCTGATAGACCCAAGGCCCCTTGTCATCTTCAACTTTGATGAACGGGACAACAGAATCACTATGAGCACACAAATTATCCTCGCCATGCATAACAGTTTCCTGTCTATCCCATTCAAACTTCGCCATCTAGTGCAAAGTGGATGGGACTGCTTTGGCAGCATGAATCCAAGGTCGACCTAACAACAGATTATAAGAAACAGCTACATCCAGCTCTTGGAACTCCATGGTGAATTCAATTGGTCCTATTGTCAACTCAAGTACTATATCCCCAAGTGAATCTTTCCCTCTACCGTCAAATCCCCGAACGCAAATACTATTCTTGTGAATCCACTCAGCATCCACTTTCAACTTGTTCAGAGTAGAGAGAGGGCAAATGTTTGCATTGGAACCATTGTTAACCAATACCTGGGTAACCATAGAATCTTCACATTTCACCGTAAGATAGAGGGCTCTATTGTGCTCAGTACCCTCCATGGGCAACTCATCATCAGAAAAACTGACTCTGTTCACCTCAAATATCTTGTTGGCGATCTTTTCCAGATGGTTCACTGAGATTTTAACATGAGCCTCGTTTAGAATTTTCATCAAGGCCTGACGATGTTCATCTGAATGGATTAACAATGACAATAGTGAAATCTGAGCAGGCGTCTTTCTTAACTCTTTCGAGGCAAAGCATCTCCCTGAATGAGTTAGTCCATATGCCTCATTGTCTTCTTCTTTAACTTATTTTTCTTTATAGGTCACCGTCACCCGTTCATTGTTCCACGGGATAGACTTGTTTGTTGACTATCGGTAACTGGTTTACAGGCTTGATAATGACAGGATCTACGCGGGCACCCTCCACAATTACGACAGGCTTGTTTGCCACTCCTCTCACAACCACTTTTGACCTTTCTTGTTTTGCTGCAACATCGCTTGAGGACCCTTTCTTGACTACCGCAGATGGTTAACCGTTTGTCCCGCTCAACTTGATCATTGATCTCTCACTTGTTGATTTTTCAACCGGCTTGACCTCACTGGACCGAATCATCATGACGGCCTGTGAAGACTTCTTGGGCTCCCCCCCTTTATGCACTATCTCGATCATGTTTGTCTCTTGATGGGTTGGCAGCAGATTCTGGTTGATGTTGGGTGCCTCTGGAGCTTGGACTTCAATCCGTTTTGTATCAATGAGCTCCTAGATAGCATTTTTCAAGTGCCAACATTTCTCCGTATCATGCCCCAGAGTACCAGAACAATATTGACAGCTTACAGAATAATCCAGATTCTTTGGAGGAGGATTTGGCAGTTTTGATTCAATTGGCCTTAGCATATCCAGTTGCCTCAGCCTATGGAATAAACTAGTATAGGACTCTCCCAATGGAGTGAAGGTTTTCTTCCTCTGCAACCTCTCGTTCTTAAATGCTTGATTAGGCCGAAAACCTGGCCCAGGAGGGTTTCAGTAAGCTCATGTGGGTGGGTAGGTGTTTTGTGGGGGTTGGTGCATGCCATTGTGCATGGGCGGGGGGTTGGTTGTATGTTTGGGTGTGGTAGACAGAATAATGGGGGTCTGGTGGTGGGTAGTAGTGTTGGGGTGGATTATACGGGGTATGGGGTTAGGTTTGGTGGTGGGGTCGAGGCTGATTATAGTGGTGATGAGCCCCTAGGTCCGAACCAAGCTCCTGAATCAATCGTTGCCACATCCTCTTTCTTCTTCTTTCCGATTACTCCCCTAGTTCCACTTTGAATGGCCTGGGTAGTTGCCTTAATAGCCGAATAACTAGTGATTTTGTTTGACTTGAGCCCTTCTTCTGCCATATCGCCCATATTCACTACTTCATTGAAGGACTTGCCTATAGCAGATACTAGATGGTCATAATAAGTAGGTTCTAGGGCCTGTAGAAAATAGTCCACCATTTCTCTTTCTTTCATTGGAGGGTCAACCCTTGTTGCCTGTTCTCTCCATTGAGAACCATACTCCCTGAAGCTTTCATTGTGCTTTTTCTCAATCTTTGTCAAAGACAGACGATCCGGAACAATCTCGAGATTATACTAGAAATGGCAAGCAAATGCCTGGGCTAGATCATCCCATGTATACCACCTGCCGTGATCCTGCCGAGTGTACCACTCCAGCACCGAACCAATCAGACTTTGACAGAAATATGCCATTAGTAACTCGTCTTTCCTGCCAGCTCCCCTCATTTTGCTACAGAAACCTCTTAGGCGTGTCACCGGATCACCGTGCCCATCATACAAATCAAACTTGGGCATCTTAAACCCCACCGGCAACTGAACATCTGGGAATAAACATAAATCTTTGTAAGCCACGCTTACCTGACCTCCCAACCCTTGCATGTTTCTGAATGACTGTTCTAGGCTTTTAACTTTCCTGAACATTTCCTCATGTTTGGAATTTTTAGATGGTTTCTCAGTTTCCACAGGGAGATCAAAACGAGTGTAGGAATAGGGTTCTGGAGCTTTGAAAGTGGGCTCCGGGGGGTAATATTGGTTATTGTGGGTTTGGAATAAAGGCTCGCTAGAGGATTGGTAGAGTGTAACGGGTGGGGGTGGGGGTGCCATGAAAACAGGAGTGGCTGTTGGAGGAGGGTATGGAACTGGTTTGGGTGGTGGATCTTATGGTGTTTGGGAAGTGGTGCTCTAGTAGTGGTGGTAAAAGGGAAAGCCCGGAGATGAATCGGTAGCGGGAGGTTCCTGGGACTCAGCCAATGGCGGGACGAAAGCAGGGTTGGTAGGGTAAGGTGGTGGTGGGTGCCCTTTTACCCATGCCTGGTACATCTCTTCCATCTGTTGTTTCAGCTTATACAACTCTTCTTTCAGATTGACATCCGACCATTCCCCCTCTCTCGAAGGATCGATAACACTCACATCAAGTTCTTGGTTAGCCATGATCAACTTGTTTTTGGACCTGGTCTTGTATGGATGAGTTGCCAGAATGCCAAACAAACTAACCACCGTCCTGTACTCATTATCAACAATAAACTTTATTAGCGATTAGTGCTTAACAAATAGGCAACCGCACGTTGGGGAATGTAATGCACCTAAGCAGTTAACCATTTCTATTATGCATTTGATCGGTTGCTTGCGTCATCCTGGCTTGCCCTAACTTCCATTTGCAACTTCTTCCTCTCTTTTTTTTCACTCATGCCTTTCTTTGTTTGATTTATCGTTGCTCTTTATTCTCTCATTTCTCCTTCTTGCTTTGCAATTGTTTCCTTCCCATAGTTTCTTGCTTTCTCTCTCTTTTTCTTTTCTTTTCTCTCTTGTTTTCTCCTTCTTCTTTTTTCTTTTGGTTATGATCGAATCCTATGGAGATTGCCTACGTATCATGACCCCGCATGAATCAGACCAAGCATTGTTCTGGGGGATAAGTGTAAAAATAAATAATAAAACATTTTGGGATTTTCAAAAAATTTTCATAGAATAAACGTTTTGACTACAACGACCCATCCTACCGATTTTAATAATAAAAACTAATGAACTCAAGAAAAAGGAATTGATAGACTCTAAAAGAAATGAAAATACAGAATTGAAAACAGACTCACAGACTCCAACAAAAAGATGAAAATACAGACTCGAAAACAGACTAACAGACTCCAATGAAAATCATGAATATAGCAATGCATCAACTGCTCCTGGGGCCCGAGGGACATCAGTCGGTCTCGCCATGGGCCTACACGCCAAATCCCCTTGAAGATGGTAGAGATCCTCCATTATTTGGCAGACGAAAGTCATTACAGTGGTAAAGAACATGGATCTAGTCATGTCCTCACACCTACTGCATTTCATCGCGATGTAGTCGGCGATCCTTCTGACCATTTCTCTTATGACACCCTTTTCTTGCAACAAATGCCCAATCTGCTGGGTCCTAGCTTCCAAAGTTTGCTCAGCTATATGATTATGTTCTTGAAGTTGTTGCAAATGTCTTTCTAATTGTGCCATTGCTGCATAACAGTGTTCTCTTTATGCGTTAAAGTCTTTTGCTTGCTTAATCATTTTGTTCTCAAGGACGATGATCTTTTTCTTCAACCCCACAACCTCATTGTCGTATTTCTCTTTTAACTGTTTAACCAAGTGTGCTCGTTCCTCCGCATTTTTGGCCAATTTTGTTCGTGCTCTTGCCAGTTTGCTTTCGGCCTTGCTCAGATCAAAACCATATTCACCCATTTTCTGCCTAAGGTTACCTATAAGCTTTTCATCTTTTGCACTTCTAGCGAGGTTTTTGGCTGCTATTTTCATTTCCTGAATTTGGGCTCGGAGGGCATCATTTTCTTTAGCTAGATTTTTCTTTTTGCCCTCATCCTTGGCGGCTTGCAACCTATTCTCAAATTGAAGATCCTTGACTTGCTTTTCCAGCTTGCTTATGGTAGCCCTATACTCATTTTCTTTAGCCAACCAATCCTATTGTGCTTGTGACGCCTCGACAAATTCTTGTAGGTGGGGTCTTTTGGCCGACCTTCCAAACTCAACTTCCTTTTTATACCAAACAAGGTACCCTGGTAAAACTTCACCTTTGGATAGATCACGCACACAGGTATTTGCCGTCAATTACTGACACTCACTCCAAATTTGGCGAACTGCTGCTTCATGAAATTGACTGTTAGAACCAATCTCGACTACCTGCATACTAAGGTCTTCATCCTTTGGAACTATTTGACATCTCCCCAGCTGTCTCAAAACCCGATATGGGGTATAAGGCTGGATACTTCTAAGACCCATCAGGAGGAAGTGAGGCCCGATAGCTGGCATGTATATGATTTCATCTATAGGAAGCCACCCAAACGTCCATTCTATTTGATTTGCAGTGATGGAACGGAGACGTGATATCCATTCTGTGACCCCTTTCGACATGCTAAAACCGTCAACCCTCGTATAAAACTCTTATATGTTGCTTTTCTCTGTTGACCCATAGTTCATGTATTGAGGACGATGACATAGATGTTTAGTCATCCACATTTGTAGCGACAAGTTGCACCCTTCAAAAAAGTCTCCTCCGGCTTTGCAGGCTGTGAGAGCGTGGAAGATTTCAGACACTATCATGGGTGCAAGGGTACTTTTGGCCTGAGTAAGCAAAGTGCTGACGACCCCAGCTATCCGTAAATCGATATTCCCATCTTTCCTAGGAAACATCAGAAGACCAAAAAATACCACCATAAAAGAAAAACACATGTGTTCCTCCCATTTTAGGCGATTCCCTTTGCTGCAAATTTTGCTTTCTGGATTGTTATACCCCCCTATGTGTATGTATCGCTAGTATATAAACTGCGGAGTGGAAAAACCAGCTGCCAAATCTGGGTAATGGACCCCCTGATTATCTTTAAGAAATCTAGGAACCTGTGTGCAGGGACGGCTCTTGGAGCAATCAAATACTTGTGTCTTAGAGGAACCTCAGTGCTCCCAACATATCCGGCTATTTCCTCCAAAGTTGGTGTGAGTTCAAAATCCGAAAAATGAAACACGTTGTGAGCGGGGTCCCAGAACGTAACCAACACCTTTATGATGTCTCCTCTAGGCCTGATCTTCAATAACCCTGTGAGACCTCCCGAGTAGAGATTGACCCTATTTTGCCCTGATTTACCCAGATCTTCCCACCATATATACAGCTCTAAAGGGATCTTGTTCATGACTGTTATTGGCAAATTTTGACTCGTGCTCATTCTGCACATTTATTAGGGTGATTAAGCAAAATCATGACTCATTTGACTTAAGAAAAAGTTAACCCTACCCTTTTTTTAAAAGAAAATTTTTATTTCAAAAATAAACCCGATTTTGCAAATACGGCCTTTCCGCACTTCGGGGGAGAAGATTTTAAGGCTGTGCTTGACAACCGGCCAAAAATTTGAAAAAGAGACCAAGGTGGTTGTTCTTGCAAAAATATCCTTTCGGCGTCCTTTTGGGGACATTCGGATATTTTTGACAAGAATGACATCACCTCACTTATTTATAACAAAGCAATAAAATTTTCAGTTCTTTTGGGCTATTTTTGCAAAAGGGAAGTTAGATCTGATGGGGGTTGCCTATGTATCTCACATCTGGTGAGAATCAAACTGGCGTAGTTCGGGCAGTTTTGACAAAACAAAAACCTACTATATTTTTTTAAAAAAACAAAATTTTCTTTTTTTTTTCAAAATTTCGGCATGGTTTCAGTATATTTTAGACATCGGTTTTTCAAAAACAGACAATTATCTCTCTCAGCCCTTACATTGACTTTCTTCTTCTCAACTTTTGTTCTATTATTTGATGAGCCGGTTACGATGCAAATCCGAAGCAAATGAATGCGCAAGTAGCAAGTAGGATGCATCAGGATGGTCTTTTCATTTCGGGTACACCTGTCCTAGACAGACCCAACCCCTGTGTTGAGTCTCCAAAGTCAAATGCAGATGATGCAAACAAACTCTCCTACTATGGATCCGGCATAAGGCTGAGTTATTCTAATTATAAAACCTGGCTATACTGTTCTAGACTTGTGCACCCAAGCGGACAACTCGAGCCGAGGAGGGGGCTACGTACCGGGAACCAAAAGGCCATCCGACTTTGTAATTTGTCCGAACCTCTTTCTTATTTCAAGGTATGACACTAACAGAATAGGGAGTCACGCCAGCGTGCACATCCCTGAAGATGAGAAGAGAAGGGTTTCGTAGCAGATATGTACAGTTCAAATAGTATCAAAGCGGTAAAAAACAGCATTTAGCACATTAGGCCCAAACATGTAAAACCAGATAATAAATAAAGCCAAATATAACAATTATTCTAAGTTGGAATTCTTGAACCCTGAACTAGAGATTCTGGGTTCGGTCCCCAGCAGAGTCGCTAGAGCTGGCATACCTCCTTTTACCTACACCCCGAAAGGGTATATGGGAGTTTTTCCAATTTAAGTAACAATCGAAACAGGATTATTTTATTTGAAATTCAGAGTCTCCACTTGGGATAATTTATGGTGTCCCAAGTCACCGGTTCAAATCCCGAATCGAGAAAAAGATCGACTCTATTTTACAGTTCGCGAACACAGAAATCCGGGTAAGAAATTCTGTTAATCTGGGAGAAGGTGTTAGACATTCCCGAGTTCCATGGTTTTAGCACAGTCTCTCAACTGCTATTATTGGTCTAACTACTTGATTCTAATACATGTTTTAGCCTATGTTTAAAACACGCCTTGAACCATGTCACATAAATGCACCCGCTGTCCCCGACATATTTTATCTAATGCTGTTGAGATTTGGATTTGGGTCACATAAATGCACACCTGAGTTTAGAAAGGTAATTTTTAAAATAGCGCGGCTAAAGCAACTACACACTTTTAAGTTTGCGAGGGCCATGGAAATTAAACTAAATGGCATGCCTCTATTTCTAAGGATTAAAATATTAACTTAAGCGAGGTCCATAACTATGTCTTAGTACAGTACGCCCCGAATCTATTTGTCTAAAAATCAATCGAAATATTGAGGGCCCTAAACTAATTGCTTTGTCTACTACGACTCCCCTAAATTGTTAACAAAATCTAATTAATAATACTAGGCAAATTGGTATTTTACCCCTCTTTCTTTTCAGGTCCAACATTTATACTATTTAAAAGAAAAAACTCACGTCTAAAAAAGAAGACGAATTTGGCTGTTTTAAAGAAAACTGGCTTGCCATCTTCAGCAGCGAAACAAAATTGAAACAGGCAGGCCCAGAAACACAAGAGTATATGATTCCATTTTGCCAAGGTTTTCATACTTGGGCTCAAGATTAGCCCCAATTACTTAGTGGAGAAATAAACATCAAACCATCAATTAAATGTAAATCACTATTTTCCATATGACAACGTGAAATTGAGCTACACTTTTATTTTCTGAATTTTTTCTACTGTTTAACACAAATTAATTAACAAAACTGCCAATTTATTTTTTGCATGTATTTTTGAATCAAGTCTGCCTCGAGGAAAAGTCCAGCAACAACCACAAGCCATTGGGCTTGAAAGGCAAGCCCAAATAGCGAGTGCATACTATTTACTTTGCAAGTGACCTCGAGGCCCAAGCTCAAAAGCCAAACCTCTGTCAAAGCCAGAAACGGGGCTCAGGACTCAAGATCAAATCCCCACCAGTCATAAAATACCAATTGCATTTGAAAATAAAATGATAATCTTCATCACTCTATAATCGATGGAACATAAGGAAACATCGACAGCTACTGAACACGTATGCCTAACTTTGACTACACTGATAATGCATTTAACAAGTATTCTTGCGCGAATCCAAATTTAAACTCAAATACGGCCTAAAAACTTCATACCCATTAACTTTGCCTTAATACCAACAATGATGAAATCCATATAATTCACTTAAATCCAAAAATCAACACCAAACTCTTAAGGAGCATAAATTCACTTCTAGAACATATCAACAACATAAGGCAACCAAATCAATATGTATAATACATGTCCTATAACAGAACATTCTAAGAAATAAAAGAAACAAATAAAAGAGAATCTGAAACAGTTTGCATTCAATCAGGCCTCAATTGGAAACACATGTTCTTAGCTACTTGTTGACAGTGATTTGAAGTAATACCTAGTAAGGAACAAGGAAAAACAAAAGAGATGAAGAGTCAGCAGCAAGTAGTAGCAGAAATCAGCTTAACCCCAGCAATGAAACAGTTCCAAAAATCCAGCAAATCCTAGCTCAAACCAACAATGATGCACAACAGACCCAAAACCCAATTTCAAACAAGATTCAAACTAGTTCTTAACCCCAGCAATATGATTATGAAATTCCTCAAAGGTTCTAGCTAATAGAAGACTTAGAAATCCAAAACCAAAACAGAATTTTAGTAGTTTTCAGCAATGGAACTCAGAATTTTCAAAGAAACTCAGTCGTTACAGCTTTTCAGGAATTTTTGTCTCTAAAATCCTCTCCTTTAGTCTCAAGTAATGATGCATTTATATGCAAGCTATTAGGGCAGCCTAAAAGAAATCAGATTTGTACTTCTACCCTTTTGGAATTTTGGTTTTAGCTTAGGTATCTTTAGTGTAAAATTCAGAACTTCAGTTTAGTCCTCACCCCAACTTCCTAGAAGCTTCCTCAATCAGTTATTCAGAGATTCCTCTACCTAGAGTTCCAAAATTACCCTTACAACCCCTATTATTTACCTTCATGCAACCAAACGGGTATGGGTCAATGTTGACCCAAGGTCCAAACCCAAAATGAACAGGCCAGAATTGAACTTAAGGCCCGAACAACACTCAGAAACCCAATAAGAAACAAAAAGGAGAAACAACTTAAAAAGCCCAAAATCTAAACTAACGATTGATTCTCTTTTTAAGCTAAAATACCAAATTTGAATTAAACTGAATTAACAAATTGAACAAAGATTTAACTTACCTAATTATCAAAAGGACAATGTTAACCGAAAGGAAACAAATAACATCGTTCAAAAATTTGAAGAAGAATAATTGAGAATTCACAAGAACAAATACGACCACTGCTTTAATCAAGAGAGAAAACTAGACTTGAGACTTTTTATCACTTTCCAATCAGAGAAACAATCATTAGAAGAAACGAAACAGAAGGAGGCCAGTTCAAAAATGAAGCAGATGACAGAGACGAAGGAGCAAGAATAAAGAAAAAATACCTCGATGGCTATACAGACAAGGCTTGATAAACCTCAAATGACTCCGATTTGACTCGAAACTGTTATTAACTGTATGTTCTTTTTGAGAACAAATGAGCAATATTCGTTTCAAGCCCAATCATTCATAAGAACTCGAGGACTTGAGAGATTTTCTTCTCCTTCGATTTCAGATTTGAAACAGGTCCGATTTGGCAAGGATTTTGGGAAAAATGGTGGTGGATTAGGATGCAAGGAGGGGTGATGGTTGCGTGTCCGGATTTTGGTGGTGGTTGGAGCTATCTCGCCGGTGATAATGGCGGACTCGCTCAAAGGCGGCATTATCTGATGAGGGAGATGAGAGAAGGGCTCGTTTGGTCTTAGGTCCAACTGAGAGAGTTCGGATAATCTTATTTGAGATAGGGGATATGCTTTGGATCGTTGGATGAAACAAAATGAAGGGCCAGGATTTGTTGAACTATCGCTCAACTCCTATACGACGTCGTTCCTAGTGCATTCATGACTGACCACTTGGACCAGGTAAAATAATGGGTTTTGGGCCAAATTTGACGGGTTAATGGAGGGGAAATGATTTGGGCCTGATGGAGAATTAACTAAACAGCCCAACAAGACTTTATTTCCAATTCCTTTTCTTTCCTTTCTTTTTTTTATAAATTCTTTTCCTTTTTCAAAATTAAAAACTAAATTAATTCTAAACCAAATTATCTTACCCAAATAGATTAATTACTCCAAATAATACTTAAAACAACTAATTAATTATCAAATTTAAAGTTAAAGAGTTAAAAATGCAAAATGAGTCATTTTTGTGATTTTTCTATTTTTGTAACAAAACTAAATTACTAACTAATTCCAAAATGGCAAATGAAATCCTAAATGCAAATGCAACATATTTTTGTATTTTTCATGAATTAAATAAAAATAAACGTGCACAAATAAATGCAAACAGTCGGCAAAAATTGCCACAAAAAATCTACAAAATTGCAAACAATGGGAGTAATTTGTTTTTTTTTGAATTTATGGGAGTAATTCATATAGGGAAAAAATCACGTGCTCGCAATTGTTATGTTTCAATTTTGCCTTACATACTCAGTACATTATTCATACTGACGTCCTTTTGTTTGGGATGCTACATTCATGCTTGCAAGTATAGATAATCAGTTGACGAGCCCTAATAGTAGACGAGATCAGCATTTAGCGAAGGGTCGATAAGACTCCACCTCATTTGGAATGCAACCGAGTCTATGAGTTATCGTGTAAGTGTTTTGCTACAGATTTATGGGTAAGCCGGTACTCTGTTCCATTTGATGTCAAATAATCTTAGAGACTATATAGACAGAGGTTCATTTTGTACAGTATGTTAGAGGCCTTGACGGCCCATATGTATTCATCTTTTAAGAAAGATGGTTCCTTGATATAGTGTTTTCCCACTTACAGTTGTACCTTACGAGTTGTGGCCATGTGGGCCCATGATAGTTACAAAAGGAATGAGTTCAGCTAACTCGACCTACGTATGTTTTAGTTTTGGTCTAATGATCATGAGTTACAGAGTGGTTTGCTCGTGCCATGGGCGGCACCGGGTTCCAGCCACGCCTCCCCAGGTTTGGGGCATGACAAAGTGGTATCAGAGCGGGTCGTGTCCTAGGTAGTCTACAAAGTCGTGCCTAGTAGAGTCTCACTTATGGGTATATTGCGCGCCACATTTATAATTGATAGGCTATAGGGCATTTAGGAAATGTTACCCTTCTTTTGATTCAAAATCGTGAAGGTCAGAATCCACGTCATATGAGGAGTCAAACTCCTAATGATGCGGACAATGAACGCATTCTTGAAATGGTCAAAAGCTTGAAAGAGCAACAAAGGGCGATTATGGATCACCTCGCAAGACAAGATCAGGTGATGAGAGAATTGAAGCAGGCATTATCTGGTGCTTCCAATAATGCTAATTGAAGAGCTATTATTCCTCCCAGCGTTCCCGCTAATCAAATAGTTCAAAGAGCTGATAACGACACTCCAAGGGGAGAGTTCAGTTTCAACGATGCAGGAGGTACTGTTTGTGGATTTGGGAACAACAATTCGAATGACCCTTTCAAAGCCGAGATCATGAGATTCATGAGATAAATGAATGAACGATGGACCAAAATGCTCGGATGGATCAGATCCCGGGAGCACCACCGGTGTTAAAGGGACCGGATTCCAAAAAGTATATGCAATTGCCGTTTAAACAAAGTGCGGCTCCAGAGTTCATCCTGAAGAAGTTTAAGATGCCAGATATACCGAAATATGATGGGACTTCAGATCCACAAGAATGTATCACGACATATACTAGAGTTGTAAAGGGAAACGATCTGGCCAGTGTCACGACCCAAAATCTCACTAAGTCGCAATGGAACCTAACTCAACCCGCTAGGTAAGTCAAACGATATAATTTACAAGTAAATTGTGAAATCAATAATATATATAATAAAAACTACAACAGAATATAATACAACTACCCCTAGGACTAGTAGTACAAGTCATGAGCCTCTATGATTCAGATTTACAAATCAAAATAAAAAATTAGTACAATATCTGTTTGAAATTTACATAAACAGAGTTTAAGTTCTAAACTGCCATGATCTAGAGGTAGCTTGATTCTGGAACGTCAACATTGTAGAGCTTCATCTTTCATAGCTACACAACTCAAAGATCTGCACATAAGGTGCAGAAGTGTAGTGTGAGTACAACCGACCCTATGTACTCAGTAAGTATCTGGTTTAACCTCGGTGAAGTAGTGACGATGCTTTTTAGTTAAAAGATACTCACTATATAACTAGTGAAGTAGTTTTGCAATAGAAACCATACTAGAAATAATAGAGAAGAATACATGAAAAAATATGTGTAGCAGTAAATGATTACTAAAAGAAATCACGGTCAGTTTTCTCAATATCAGAACTAATCCTTTTCTTTAAGAGATAACCACCAAACAACATAGTAAATCTACGAATCTTCATAGTATGAGGAATGTATTCAAGATAGAAAGTCAAATGGCACTGCAACATCCTTCGTGCATTTTTCTCTTCCTTACCAAATATATGAATGTATGTCAAATTAATTGGCACGGAAATACCCTTCGTGCATTTATCTCATCCTCACCAAGCATATGTATAACAATACTAACTAGGTAAAAGAAATTCCAATAGCAGTAACAACAAAGTGGAAAATACATAGGTAGCAATAACGAATTAGGCAAACCAAATGGTGTGAAAACCACAGAAGTAAAGATAGTAATTAAGGTAGGAGAACATGAATTTTACTATCTAGCAAAGTAGAAGGTTTAGATGAGAGCACAATGAATGAGGAAGGGTATCGATGTGAATAAAACAACTAAGAAGGTAGACATGAACATAACAATAATTAACAAATAGAAGGCACAGATAGAAAAATAGCAAATAAGAAAATGGAAAAGACGTGACAATCACGAGCATCATAGAAAACACAAGTGCAACAGTAACAACTTAGGATAAAGGCGTAAACGTATATGCAGGGAAAAGATATCACAATATAATGCATGTCTCTTGTTCTCACCAGCACGGAAACATCCTTCGTGCCATGAACACATGATAGTATAAAAACAATGGCACAACATCACCCTTCGTGTTTTTACTCCCGCTGTCACATGATAATGTAAATGCAATAGCACAACATCACCCTTCGTTCTTTTACTCTCATACTCAAATGATAATATAAATGAAATGGCACGGCATTATCCTTCATGCATAATAATGTATATAAAATGGTAGGCATCACCCTTCGTGCTTTAGAGTCCTCCTCACGTGATAATATATAATAATGGAACGACATCACCCTTCGTTCCTTACTCTTTTCCTCACCAAGCATATATATACAGATCAACAATAAGCAAGGTAGGAAGTACGGATAACTTCATGAAGAGTAGTTAAACAAAATACACCACATGATTAGGAATCACAATTCTTGCACAAATAAGCAACTCAATAGACTTTAAGAACCCCATTGTTCAAGTATCTCAACAAATCTCAAAAGTGATATTCAACTCAAATATGGAACCCACGTATTTAAAAGATAATGGTCATAGCAATGTATTCGTGATTTAGGTATAGTTACGATCAAATTTGCAGATCAATGGTTTCATAAAGAGTATATCAAATTTAATCAAATGGTAATAGGCTAAAGCACAGTCTCTAGCTTTGAAATTCATACTCATATTATCACAGGAATCAAGTAAAACCTAAGGCAATAGAATCAGAAAATTCATCAATGTACAAAGGAACATACAATTTCCCCCTCCTGAACATGGAAACCTGGCACATGTATATTCGCTCGTCACCCGGCATATACATCACTTCTGTATGTAGCAAACAATATCATTTTGTTAGGAAAATTTCTCTCAAGAAAACTAGGCATGACACTTACCTCAAAGAAGCTAAATCAATATTCTAAGAAGCTCTTCCCACGTGAAACAACCTCTGAACGGCTCAAATCTAGCCAAAATAACTTAATATCATAAATAAAGCTAAATCTATCCATAGAAAATATTTCTGAATAATAAAGCTTCAATCTTTAACAAAAATAAAGAGTCAACCCCGATCCCGCACTCTAGAACCCGATAAAACTCATAAATTTCGAATACTCATTCTGATATGAGTCCAGCCATATTAATTTCATCCAATAACAACCTCAAATTGGCCTTCAAATAATCAATTTATGTTTTCGAATTTGTTTTACTAAAATCCTCAAATTTCTTCAATTTGATTCATCAAACAATTGCTAAATTCAAGGTTGGAATCATGAAATATAATTAACTTCGAGTAAAAAATACTTACCTTAATCCAAATTGTGAAAATACCCTTTAAAATAGCCCAAATCCGAGCTCCAAAACCTTGTGAGAAAAAGTGACTAAACTCCGAAATAAGTAAATAAACACAGAAGCTGTTAGAGCTCGAATTAGATTTTAGATGACTTCAAAACTCATATGTGATAAGCCCAACATAATCCTTGCGAGATTACACCTAAGATAGCCTTTTGAATCACCTGATTTGGACTTAAAATGAGGGAGATTTGATGTTTTGAAATTTTAAAGGAAGTCTAAAAAGTTTAGAGACATAAATGATGTTTTCGTAATTATTTACACCAGAAAAAAAATAGCAATAAGAAAATCTTCGTTTAATTACCAAAATATTATTCAAAACTTCCCGTACACAAACCATATATGCATTTAAATCATAAAACACACTACGACTTGCTCGCACGCTCAAAACACTGAGAAGAGGTCATCTTGACCCGATATTGACCATGGTCAAACTCCAAATCCTTAACTTAACTAGTTTCTCAACCAATGATCCAAAGCACACCCAAATCCCTCGAGACCCCATGCAATCATACCAACAAGTACAAATAACTTATCCAAACTTATCCAAATCCTCAAAATACTCACGTGAACATCACAACAAAGAATCGAGGCTCAAACCGAATACAGTTTCTCTTAAGTTTTAAATCTTAATTATTTTAAAAGAGTGTCTGAATCATACGTAAACACTTTGGATTACTTTAAAAATTTGCACACAAGTTCAATTGAACTATGTAGACGTATCCAAAGTCTCAGAATATCAATTGGAGTCCAATAACATCAAAGTAAATTCTTGGTCAAACTTATGAACTCTTAAGTTCTTCAAATAGCCGACAAATAGTGTCAAATCCTTCTAGGAACCTCCAAAATCGAATCTGAACATATGCACAAATCCAAAATCATCATATGAACCTATTGGAATCATAGAAACTAGACTCGGAGTCCGTTTATGCAAAAGTCAAACCTAGGTCAACTCTTCTGACTTAAAGCTTCCAAATCGAGAGTCATTCTTCTAAATCAATTCTGAATCATTCGAAAACTTAAACTAACCATACACGCAAGTCATAGTATATCATATGAAGCTAATAAAAGTCTCAAACCACCAAACGGAACACTAAAGCTCAAAATGACCTATCGGATTGTTACATCCATAACGAGGTTGAATCTATTTTGTTGAAGAAGTTTGGCGAAACCCTAAAGAAGGGTGACTTAACTTGGTATTCTCTTTTACCTTTGCATTCCATTGATTCATTTGATATGCTTGCAAATTCATTTATTAAAGCTCATGGTGGAGCAAGAATGGTCCAAGCAAGGAAGGAAATATATTCAGAATATCTCAAAGGGAATCCGAACTAATATGAGAGTTCGTGATCCGATTTAAGAAATAAAGGATGATGTTGCCTGCAATACCGGATGAGTGAGCAGCGGAGGCATTTACAAAGGGTCTCAACCCATTGAGTTCTAATGCCTCCCGGAAATTGAAGGTGTCACGACCCAAAATCCACTAGTCGTGATGACACCTAACCTAACCCGCAGAGTAAGACAACTAATAACTATCCATTTCCAATAGTATTAATAAGACAATTAGACAAGAGGAATTTTCTTAATCTTATACATTCCCCAAGGACTGGTAGTACAAATCATAAGCTTCTAAGAATAGACTTTATAAAGCTGGTATGAAGTAAATACATCATCTGTTTGAAAAGTACATAAACAGAGTTTTATAAATTCTAAGGCTACCATGAACAAGAGGCAGCTACAACCGGAATGTAGGTACGTCTTCAATTCCATCTCTCGTCGATCACAGCAACATCAGCAGCCAACATCATCATGCAAGGTGTAGAAGTGTAGTATGAGTACCACCGATCCCATGTACTCAATAACTAACAAACATAACCTTAGGTTGAAAGTAGTGACAAGCTGGAACATAGGACGATTCCAACACCAATAACTAATAGCAATTCATAACAATGTAAAGAAAATAATAAAAGAAGTAACTAGGAATTTAAACTACTCAGTTTTTCATAATTTTCGAAAATAGTTCCGCTCTTGAAGTATATCAGTGAAAACCCAAATCCTTTACCGAAATGATCAAAAATATGAGAAAGTTTGAAAAATGTCTTTTCCCCAAAAATCCTTTAAAAAATACATAAGATGTTTCATTTTTCAGATAGCATGAGGAAAATACATCTCTATGCCTATATGTCAATATACAGGTAAAATCATAAATGTCACCAAAAAACTAGGTAGCAGAAGGAAATGCATATCTATGGCTGTATCTCAAGTACACATGTCAAATGCAGTCGTCAGAGTGATGAACTCATGTACTCACACTCTCAAAGTACTCAATCTCACTGTCTAATACTTTCCACTCTTCATGCACAATCACTCAACGCACTCATTCACTCAGTACTGATCAGGGAAAATCTAGCCCAAACATAATAACTACTAGCAGTTGCGCTCACTGGGGGTGTACAAACTCTGGATGGGCTCTTACAGCCCAAGCGCTATAATCCACATGAATAACTCACGTGCTATAACATCAATATCTAGATCCGCACGGACAACTCATGTGTTGTACGGACAATTCACGTGCTATAACATCAATATTTGGATCTACACTGACAACTCACGTGCTGCACATACAACTCACGTGCTATAGTATCAATATCAGAATCCACACGGACAACTCACGCGCTATAGTACCAATATTCTCACAATCAGGCCCTCGGTCTCACTCAGTCATCAAACTCTCCGGTCTCTCCCTTTCGGGCTCACAATATCATGAAACTAGCCCAAAAATGATGATATGATGTATCAATAAATAACAATAGAGACTGAGATATGATACACATATGAATTCATATGACTGAGTATATAAAGCAATGAAAGCAAATAACTCAACAGCAGAAATGACCTCAGTGGGTCCCAACAGGATACACAGCCTAGACATGGTGTCTAACATGGATCGCAGCTCAATAGCTCAAGTACATAGAAATTTCATGGTTAAAGGTAAGATCAGGTAACTACATAGTACCACAGAAATGACGGAGTCACAACTCACATGGTGCACGGCCACACGCCTGTCACCAAGCATGTGCGTCACCTCAACACCAATCACATAGCAAGTAATTCGGTCTTTCATACCCTCATCACTAAGTTTAGAAGAGTTACTTAACTCGAACAAGCAAATTCCAATATCGAGCAAGCCACGTAATGCTCCGAAAATTTCATCTCGCGCATACCAACCTTCGAATGGCTAAAAACTAGCTAAAAGCAACTCAAATACATCAAATAAAACCAAGGAAACAATTCCAAATGGTAAAGATCGAATCCTTAGTCAAAACCCAAAAACCAGCCAAAAATCACACCCGAGCTCGCGCCTCGAAATCCAACAAAAGTTACAAAATATGAACACTCATTCACTCATGAGTCCAACCATACTAAAATTAGCCAATTCTGATCGCAACTCGACCTTCAAATCCCCAATTTATTATTTGTGAAGTTTCAACAATTTTCCCAAATTTCCATATCAAAGTACTAACTAAATGATGAAATCAATTATATATTCATGTATCTTAACCAAATCCGAGTTAGAATCACTTACCCTGATGATTTTCTTGAAAAACCCACGAAATATCATCACAAACTGAGCTCCCAAAGTCCAAAATATGAAATAATACCCTAACCCTCATTTATATAGTACCAAAGCCGCCTTCCAAAGTGTTGAGCGCACATTCTCAAGTGTTGTCACATATCCCAGGTCCTGCCGCTGCAATCCAAATTGTGCGTTCGCACTTAAGCAAATTCTGCACTACCAGGGTTTATTAAAATGGCCATAACTTTCTGTAAAAATGTCCAAATGATGATTTTTTTTACCTTTATGGAAACTAAACACGAAGTGCTACAATTTTATTTTAAAATCATCTCAAAAGTCTTTTTGGAACAAAAGATATAAGCTTCTGAAGTTGGACCAGCGAACCTGCATAACACCCTGAAGTGCGGCCGCAAGAAGAATTGTGTGGTCCGCACTTTTCCTCTATGGTACACATTTTTCCATCTTACACAACACTTTTTCTTGTGCCTCAGCACTCCAAAATGTGCGGCCCGCACTTCCAAAAGTACCAGAACAACATCAGAGTGCCAAAATACCCGGACTCGCTCAAAAATCATCTCAAATACACCCAAGGCCCCCGTAATCTCGACCAAACATACGAACAACTCCTAAAACACCATGCGAACTTAGTTGAGCCTTCGAATTACTCTACAATCCAAACTTGTTAGACTTGAAACTTCAAATTTCTACAACCGATGCCGAAACCTATCAAACCACGTTCGATTGACCCCAAATTTTGCACACAAGTCATATTCAACATTACGGACCTATTCCAACTTCCTAAAATCCAAGGAACCCCGATATCTAAAAGTCCACTCCTGGTCAAACTTTTCAAAATTCTAACTTTCAACATTTCAAGCCTAATTCTACTACGGACATCCAAATCACAATCTGAACGTGCTCCTAAGTCCAAAATCACCCAACGGAACCATAAAAAATCCAATCTGAGGTCAATTACTAAAAAGTCAAACATGGTCAACCCTTATAAATTTAAACCTTCTAGCTGAGAATCATTCTTCCAAATTAATTTCGAATAATCTGAAAGCCAAAACGGATGATTCACATAAGTCATAATATATCATACAGAGCTACTCATGCCTGTAAACTACCGAGAAAAGTGCAAATGCTTAAAACGACTAGTCAGGTCGTTACATCCTTCCCCATTTTAATATATGTTTGTCCTCAAACGTGACCAGAGTTGTTCCAAAAGCCATCAAATCATCATGTAACCTTACCATGCACATACCCAAGGGTGGTCCCATGTCACCCTATCCCATATAGATCTAATAATACAACATAACTGAAATTTCTTAATTCAACATAGCCCATAAGCCTTAGAACCATATTTCCAACATCCGAAAATTTTCTATAAGATCAAAATCTCGCATCAACACCCTATATAAGTCTGAACAAGTTGTACCAAGTCGTAACCATAATGCAAATACTCAATACTCAAATAATATATAGCTCAAATACTCATAGCGATAATTTCTAATCACACTAGCTGCTCAAAATAACCCAATACCAGTAATAAACCTCATATCAAACAAAGCCTCGATCTAAAACCTTTGTACACTACCAATGATGAAAGAAATACGCAGAAACTCATAGCCATTCATCAGATCAACCAGTTGTGGAACTCCATCTCTTTCGATGGGGACTATAGCAAATTTCTAAGCCGATCAGCAATAATATCCTTCCAAATATACCGTAATCAAATTCGATAGCACCCATTCTAGGTACGATGACCACATCTCATCTAACATAATCACTCTAGTGACATGTCACTTCAATACAGTCTAAAGCCACAATCCGTGCAATCCATATACCAGTAAGCAGCAATCCAAATGTACTCAAATCATAGAAAATGACTCAAACGAGAGAACTGTCCCACAAGCTTAACAAGTATTGCCCCAATAAAATGCTAAAAATCTATCACACATACCGTAGGACCATCACACGAATATAACACAAAGGTTCATACCTTAACGCAACCTCGCTGCAATGTGTGACCTCATCCAAACACTGGTCCATGGCATATACCTCAAGCCACCTTGCTCAAAATCAATAACCACACGCGATTCGACATCAAGTTCCCAAAGTGCATTTCCATAACCACGGAGAAACAAATAACGCAATTTCATACAAGCCGGAAAGAACATAACCAATGCTCAATCAATCATGTAACACCCAAATATCATATCACTCAAATTTTGCTATAAAACCTAAATAGAACCACACAATGTGTTCCTATAACCAACGAATCATAACTCCCCGTAGCATTGAAGAGTAACCACAGATCATTTCAGAACACAAATAAGCTCAACAACAACTGAATGGCACATCCCTCAACAATGACAGTATGGAGCCAACCAATCTAGCGTGGTGTAGGATACATATCCTAATTATGCCTACTAATGGACCCCCAAATTAGCTCTAGTCATCCACAAATAGATAAATAACCCTCCGAAGATCCACAATGACCCAACCATAACAAATACCATCCTGTGACGACCCGGCTAGTTGTCTCATGAGTTACAACTCTGTTTCCTCCATTTCTGCTTCTTTATGCTTTGTTATCCGCAATTTATGTGATCGAGTTGATTAGTTTGCGTTCGTGGTGGATTTGGTAAGAAATGAGACACTTAGTCTCTTTTAAGAAAGTTTAAGTTGGAAAAGTCAACCGAATGTTGACTTATGTGTTAGAAAGCTCTAATGTGATTTCTAATGATTCGGTTAGCTTCGTTAGGTGATTTATGACTTAGGAGTGTGATCGAAATTGGTTCTGGAGGTCCGGTGTAGAATTAGGCTTGAATTGGCGAAGTTAGTATTTTGGCGATTTCTGGTTGGTTGGTGAGATTTTGATCCGAGGGTTGGAATGGAATTTTGAGAGTTTCTATAGCTTCATTATGTCATTTGTGATGTGTGTGCAAAATTTCAGGTCATTCAGACATGGTTTGGTTGGGTTTTTGATCGAAAGCGTATTTCGGAAGTTTTTAGAAAACTTAGGCTTGAATTCAATGTAAATTGATTGATTTGGTGTTGGTTGAGGTGTTTTGATTATTGTAACAAGTTTGAATAAGGTTTTAGGATGTGTTGGTGCTTTTGGTTGAGGTCCCGAGGGCCTCGAGTGAGTTTCGGATGGTCAATCGACCCATTTTAGAGTTTGAAAGTTGCAGAAAAATCTGCCCAGCTGTTGCAGAGAATTTTCTCTTCGCGTTCGTGAGCAGAGCCTCGCGTTCTTGTAGAAGAATTTGAGGAAGGTCAGAATTAAGCCTTCGCATTCGTGAGAGATGCCTCGCATTTGCGGAAGGCTAGGAGTTTGTGCTTCGCCTTCGCATGAGGCTGTCCGCATTGGGATTTTAAACTTTTGAATTGGGATTTGAAGGACCATTTGAGGATGGATTTGAGAACTTTTGATATGTATGAACTCGTGGAAGGATAAGGAACCCGTTGGTGTAAAAATTTCTGAGTTTCGAAAAGTGGGTCTGGGCTCAGGTTTTGCTAATTTCGGGATTTTTGATATTTTTGATTGTTTTCGCTTGGGCTTTGTTCACTTAGCATATTGTGACGTATTCGTTATGCTTTTGGTTAGATTCGACGCACGTGGAGGCTATTCGAGGGGCAGAGGCATCGCGCGCTAGAGTTGTAGCCGGTTCGAGGTGAGTAATGAATGTAAATGATGTCCTAAGGGTTTGAAACCCCGGATTGCACATCATAGTGCTATATTGAGGTGAGACACGTGCTCGATGATGAGCTTGGAGTCATTTACTATTGGGGATTGTGACTTGGTCCATCTCGATTGATGATTTTACCGCGTAGTTGACTGAAACTTATTTATTATCATCATGATTTGGGATGATTGCCATACTTGGGCTTCGTGCCAACTATTTGAACCCTCCGGGGATTTTTATCGCTAATTCCTCACTGATTGACTTATTACTTGAACTCAGTCCTGTTGATATTTACGGTTTTACAAATTCAGCCACTTTTATTTCATATTTGAAATTTAAATGATATTTCTAAATGATGTTTTGGGCTGAGAACTACTATTTTACTAATGCCCGAGGGGCTTGTGATGATTTTCAGACTAAGTGAGGTCAAGGGCCATATGTGAGGATATGCTGAGTGATATGAGGCTAAGGGCCTGAGATACTTTTATATGCCACGAGGTGGCTTGATATAGCGCTTGGGCCGTAAGGGGCCCCTCCGGAGTATGCACCCTCACAGTGAGCGCGGGTACCCATCATGATTTGAGAGTGAGCCCGAGGGGCTGATACTGTACTGGGAGTGAGCTTGAGAGGCCTATTTCTACTTGTTATTTACCTGCTAAATTACCTGTTTTACTTGGTTTAAAGGAATTTCATCTGAATTCTTCATGGATTTACTACTTTAAGTGATTTTACTACTTGATATAAAATTGCTTTGTGACTTTACGTGTTTTCTTGCTTTCAGCCATTATTTATATTTATTACTCACTGGGTCGGAGTACTCACATTACTCCCTGCACCGTGTGTACGATTTAGGCATCGCAGGGTCCATTCCTGAGTGCTGATCTTCCCAGTCCAGGCAGTGTTTTCGGAGACCACGAGGTAGTTGTTGGCGTTCGCAGCCCCCGTGCCTCCCTTATCTTACTATTTTCATGTTCTTGAACTTCTGTATCGGATTTCATATCTAGTAGATTGATATCCGGATTTATTAGTTGCTCATGACTTGTGACACCCCGGTTAGGGCTGTGTCGGGATGGTTTCTTCTCTTATTATCGTTATTTCCACAAATTATGGTTATTATATTATATTATTTTTGTGGTTATTATATCATGTTTTAGAACTATTTATGGTATTTAACTATTTAAAAGAGGTGGTATGTTTTGGTCTGGCTGACCTTGTCTTCACGAGAGGCGCTATCATGACCGGGTTCGGGGTTAGGGTCGTGGTAAGTTGGTATCAGAGCCTAGGTTACATAGGTCTCACGAGTCATGAGCAGGTTTAGTAGAGTCTCGCGGATCGGTACCGAGACGTTTTTATTTATCCTCGAGAGGCTGCAGAACTTTTAGGAAAAATTTCATATTCTTGAAACTCTTATCGTGCAAACTTGTTGGTCCGAGTACTAAACTTCTGTTATCCTATTCTCTCACAGATGGTGAGGACGCGAGCTGCTGGACGAGGTGGAAGACCACTAGTGCCACCAGAAGAGACCACCAGAGGTCGTGGATGCGGTCGTAGTCATGGCAGAGGCAGAGCAGTGAGGGCAGCACCTGTAGATCCACCAGTTGCCCTAGATCTTGATCAGGCTCCAGCTATGGATGCTTCAGCAGCACCAGTTTAGGCACTAGTTGTGCCCATCGTGATTCGGAGTCTTTAGGAGGCCTTGGAACAGATCTTATTAGTTTGCACTGGCCTGGGTCAGGCAGTATTAGCCACCGCAGCAGTAGCTACTTCATAGGCTAGGGGAGGCAATCAGACCCTCGCTGCTCGTACACCTGAGCAGGTAGTGTAGGGACTTCAGATGCCGGGGGCACCTCCAGCCCAGCCGGTTGCACCAGCTCAGAAGTTTGTTGTGCTAGTTATGCCGGATGATGAGTAGCGTCGTCTTGAGAGGTTTGGTAGACTCCAGCCTCCGTCATTCAGTGGTGATGAGGGCGAGGATGCCCAGGTATTTCTAGATAAGTGTTAGTGGATGATCCGTACAACAGGAATTCTCGAGTCTAGTGGTGTGGCATTTACCACCTTTCAAGTTTCTGGGGCTGCCTTCATTTGGTGGGAGGCGTATCAGAGGCGTAGGCCTATGGGAGCAGCGCCCCTTACTTGACATGAGTTCTCCGTTCTCTTCCTGGAGAAGTATGTGTCGCAGTCTCGCAGAGAGGAGCTGCGTAGACAGTTTGAGTGATTGAGGCAGGGGGATATGACTGTGTCACAGTATGAGTCGAGGTTTTCTAAGTTGGCTCGTCAAGCCATCTAGATGGTTCCGACAGATCGTGAGAGGATCAGGAGATTTTTTGATGGCATTAACTATCATCTTCGTATTCTTATGACCAAAGAGAGTGTTGGGTGCTACATTCGAGGAGGTGGATGATATCGCTCGTGAGATTAAGACGGTTCGATGTTAGGATCGAGAGGAGAGGGAGGCTAAGAAGCCTCGACGATCGGGCAGTTACAGTGGTACTCCTTCGAGGGGCCAGTTCCAGCACGATAGAGGTCATTCTTTTAGGCCTGCTCAGTCAGCTCGTCCAGAGTATCACAGGGCATCTTCAGGTCGTGGTTATCATGGGTCTCAGCAGGGCCAGCCTTCACTCAGTGCCCTCCCAGCTCAGAGTTCATCTCGTGCCCCGTCAGCTCAAGGTTCTTCTACGTCGAGTGCATCAACTAGTCACTCCGGTGTGAGGGGTTCCCTTCAGTCCCCTTCTCTAGCACTTGGGAGTTGTTTTGAGTGTGGAGAGTTTGGGCATGTGTGGAGGTAGTGTCCTCGTCGTATTGCTAGTTCGTCCCAGCAGAGGGGTCAGCCCTCGACTTCTGCTCCAGTTACTTCACTGCCCGCCCATCTAGCTAGGGGTAGAGTTCAGGCAGCCAGGGGTCACCCCAGAGGGGGAGGTCGATCAGGCGGTGGCCAGGCTTGTTTCTATGCACTTCAAGCTAGACTCGATGCTATTGCTTCAGATGCTGTCATTACAGGTGTTGTCTCAATCTTCCATAGAGATGCCTCTGTATTATTTGATCCCGGTTCCACCTTTTCTTATGTGTCCTCACACTTTGCTCGTTATTTGGGTAAGCCCCATGAGTTTCTTGCTTTACCTGTTCATGTAACTACCCCGGTGGGTGATACTATTGTTGTAGACCGTGTGTAGCGATCATGTGTGGTGACTATTGGGGGTCTGGAGACCCGAGTGGATCTATTGCTATTGAGCATGGTGGATTTTGATGTCATTTTGGGCATGGATTGGTTATCTCCATGTCGTGCTATTCTAGACTGTCATGCCAAGACAGTTACTTTGGCTATGCCGGGTGTGCTGCGGATCGAGTGGCGTGGTGTGACTGATTATGTCCCTAGTAGAGTGATATCTTTCTTGAAGGTCCAGCGTATGGTTGGGAAGGGTTGCCTTTCATATCTAGCATTTGTGAGGTATGTTGGAGCTGAGACTCATAGTATTGATTCGGTTCCAGTTGTGAGGGATTTTCCCGATGTGTTTCCTGTAGACCTACCTAGCATGCCACCAGACATGGATATTGATTTTGGTATTGACCTGGTGTCGGTCACTCTGCCCATTTCTATTCTACCGTATCGTATGGCACTAGCAGAGTTGAAGGAATTGAAAGAACAACTTCAGGAACTCCTAGATAAGGGTTTCATTCAGCCTAGTGTGTCACCTTGGGGTGCGCCAATCCTGTTTGTGAAAAAGAAGGATGGCACCATGAGAATGTGCATTGATTATAGGCAATTGAACAAGGTAACAATTAAGATCAAGTATCATATGCCTCCCATTGATGATTTATTTGACCAGCTTCAGGGAGCAAGAGTGTTCTCCAAGATTGATCTCCGTTCAGGTTATCACTAGTTGAAGATCAAGGATTCAAATATTCTTAAAACTGCTTTCATGACCAGATATGGTCATTATGAGTTCCTTGTGATGTCTTTCGGGCTAACCAATGCCCCAACAGTGTTCATGCATTTGATGAATAGCGTGTTCCGGCCTTATCTTGATTTGTTCGTTATAGTCTTCATTGATGATATTCTGGTGTACTCTCGTAGCCAGGAGGAGCACGCAGGGCATTTGAGAGTTGTGTTGCGAAAATTGAGGGAGGTGAAGCTTTATGCAAAGTTCTCCAAGTGTGAGTTTTGGCTCAGTTCAGTGGCTTTCTTGGGGCACGTGATGTCCAGCGAGGGTATTTAGGTTGATCCAAAGAAGATAGATGCGGTTTAGAGTTGGCCCAGACCGTCCTCAGCCACAGAGATTCGTTGTTTTCTTGGTTTGGTAGGCTATTATCGCCGATTTGTTCAGGGATTCTCATCTATCGCATCGCTCTTGACCAAGTTAACTCAGAAGGGTGTTTCATTTGTATGGTCAAACGAGTGTGAAAAGAGCTTTCAGAAGCTCAAGACAGCTTTGACCACAACTCCAGTATTGGTTTTGCCATCAGCTTCAGGTTCATATACTGTGTATTGTGATGTTTCGAGAGTTGGGATTGGTTTTGTATTGATGAAGGAGGGTAGAGTTATTGCTTATGCTTCTCGTCAATTGAAGCCCCATGAGAAGAACTACTCCGTTCATGATTTGGAGTGGTTGCCATAGTTCATGCATTTAAGATTTGGAGGCATTATTTGTATGGCGTATCTTGTGAGGTATTCACCAATCATCGCAGTCTTCAGCATTTGTTCAAGAAAAAGGATCTTAATTTGAGGCAGCGGAGATGGTTGGAGTTGCTTAAGGATTATGATATCACTATATTGTACCATCAGGGGAAGGCCAATGTGGTGGCCGATTCTTTGAGACGAAAGGCAGTGAGTATGGGGAGTTTGGCATACATTCCAGTTGGGGAGAGACCTCTTGAAGTTGATGTTCATGCCTTGGCCAATAGGTTCGTGAGGTTGGATATTTCGGAGCCTAGTCGGGTATTGGTGTGTGTGGTTTCTCGGTCTTCCTTATATGATCGCATCAGAGAGCGCCAGTATGATGATCCGGATTTGCTTGTCCTTAAGGACATAATTCATGATGATGCTAGAGATGTGACCATTGGTGATGATGGGGTGTTGAGGATACAGGGCCGAAATTGTGTGCCCAATCTGGATAGGCTTAGAGAGTTGATTCTGGAGGAGGCCCATAGCTCACGGTATTCCATTCATCCGGGTGCCGCGAAGATGTATCAGGATTTCAGGTAGCACTATTAGTGGAGAAGAATTAAGAAAGATATTGTGGGATCTGTAGCTCGGTGTGTCAATTGTCAACAGGTGAAATATGAGCATTAGAGACCGGGTGGCTTGCTTCAGCACATGGTTATTCCTGAGTGGAAGTGGGAAAGGATCACTATGAACTTTGTTGTTAGACTTCCACGGACTTTGAAGAAGTTCGATGCTATTTGGGTGATTGTGGATCGGCTGACCAAGTCCGCCCACTTCATTCCTGTGTGTACTACCTATTCTTCAAAGCAGTTAGCAGAGTTATATATCCGAGAGATTGTTCGGTTGCATGGTGTTCTAGTTTCTATCATTTCAGATCGGGGTACTCAGTTTACTTCCCAGTTTTGGAAGTCTGTTTAGCGAGAGTTGGGTACTCAGGTGGAGTTGAGCACAGCTTTTCATCCTCAGACGGACGGGCAGTCTGAGCGTACTATTCAGATATTGGAGGACATGTTGCGTTCTTGTGTTATTGATTTCGGAGGTTCATGTGATACGTTTCTACTGCTTCTAGAGTTTGCTTACAATAATAGCTACCAGTCGAGTATTCAGATGGCTCCATATGAGGCATTGTATGGGAGGCGGTGTAGATCTCTAGTTGGTTGGTTCGAGCCCGGCGAGGCTAGGCTATTGGGGACAGATTTGGTCAAGATGCCTTAGAGAAGGTGAAGGTGATTCAGGAGAGGCTTCGTATCGCGTAGTCGCGACAGAAGAGTTATACGGACTAGAAGCTTCGAGATGTGTCCTACATGGTTGGCGAGAAGGTTCTGCTGAAGGTTTCACCCATGAAGGGTGTTATGAGATTTGGGAAGAAAGGGAAATTGAGTCCTCGGTTCATTGGGCCTTTTGAGGTGCTTTGGAGGATTGGGGAGGTGGCTTATGAGCTTTCTTTGCCACCCAACCTATCGAGTGTGCATCCAGTATTTCATGTTTCTATGGTCCGAAAGTATATTGGGGATTCGTCTCATGTTTTGAACTTCAGCACGGTTCAGTTGGATGAAGATTTGACCTATGATGTGGAGCCAATGGCGATTTTGGGTCGTCTGATTCGGAAGTTGAGGTCAAAGGACATAGCTTCAGTGAAAGTGCGAAGGTCGGCCCATGGAGGAGGCTACCTGGAGACCGAGTGGGAAATGCATAGCAGATATCCTCACCTATTCGAGGCTTCAGGTATGTTTCTTGACTCGTTCGAGGACGAACGTTTGTTTAAGTTGGGGAGGATGTGATGACCCGGATAGTCGTCTTATGATTTACCGCTCTGTTTCCTCCATTTCTGCTTCTTTATGCTTCATTATCCGCATTTTATGTGATTGAGTTGATTAGTTTGCGTTCGGCGTGGATTTGGTAAGAAATGAGACACTTAGTCTCTTTTAGGAAAGTTTAAGTTGGAAAAGTCAACCGGATGTTGACTTATGTGTTAGAGAGCTTTGATGTAAGTTCTGATGGTTCGGTTAGCTTCGAGAGGTGATTTATGACTTAGGAGTGTGATCGGAATTGGTTCTGGAGGTCCGGTGTAGAATTAGGCTTGAATTAGCGAAGTTAGTATTTTAGCGATTTTCGGTTGGTGGGTTAGATTTTGATCCGAGATTCGGAATGGATTCCGAGAGTGTTGTAGCTTCGTTATGTCTTTTGTGATGTGTGTGCAAAATTTCAGGTCATTCGAACGTGGTTTAGTTAGGTTTTTGATCGAAAGCGTATTTCGGAAGTTTTTAGAAAACTTAGGCTTGAATTCAATGTGAATTGATGGATTTGGTGTTGGTTGAGGTGTTTTGATGATTGGAACAAGTTTGAATGAGGTTTTAGGATGTGTTGGTGCTTTTGGTTGAGGTCTCGGGGGCCTCGGGTGAGTTTCGAATGGTCAATAGGACCATTTTGGAGTTTGAAAGTTGAAGAAAAATCTGCCGAGTTGTTGTAGAGAATTATCTCTTCGCGTTCGCGAGCGGAGCCTCACATTCGCGTAGAAGAATTTGAGGAAGGCCAGAATTAAGCCTTTGCATTCACGAGAGGTGCCTCGCATTTGCGTAAGGCTAGGAGTTTGTGCTTCGCGTTCGCATGAGGCTGTCCGCATTCGCGTATAAGGATTCGGGGTCCAGTGGAATTTGCTCTTAGCGTTCGCGTCAGATGTCTCGCGTTCGCGAAGTTCAAGGCGGAGGAGGCATCACGTTCGCGACTAGCGTGTCTCGTTCGCGTAAGGTAAAAGTTGGTCAACGTAAATTTGTGCTACGCGAACGCGAGAGGTTGACCGCGTTCGCGAAGAAGGAAGGGTCAGACCAGGGGATAAAGTTTATAAGTTATTTCATCTGCGATTTTGGGCCATTTTTACTCCATAGTTGATCATTTTGGGAGCTCTTTGAGGGAGATTGAAGAGGGATTCAAGGAGAACTAATTGGAGGTAACATTTTTGAACCTAAAACGTGATTCTACTGTGAAATTAACCTAGAAATTCATGGAACTTAAGCTAAAAATGGAAGAACTAGGGCTTGGGATTTTGAACTTTTGAATTGGGATTTGAAGGACCATTTGATGTCGAATTTGAGAACTTTTGATATGTATGAACTGGTGGAAGGATAAGGAACCTGTTAGTGTAAAAATTTCTGAGTTTCGAGAAGTGAGCTCGGGGCTCGGGTTTTGCTAATTTTGGAATTTTTGATATTTTTCGATTGTTTTCGCTTGGGCTTTGTTCCCTTAGCATATTGTGACGTATTCGTTCTGCTTTTAGTTTGATTCGACGCACGTGGAGGCCAATTCAAGAGGCAAAGGCGTCGCGAGCTAGAGTTGTAGCCGGTTCGAGGTGAGTAATGAATGTAAATGATGTCCTGAGGGTTTGAAACCCCGGATTGCACATCGTAGTGCTATATTGAGGTGAGACACGCGCTCGATGATGAGCGTGGAGTCGTTTACTATTGGGGATTGTGACTTGGTCCATCTCGATTGATGATTTTACCGCGTAGTTGACTGAAACTTATTTGTTATCATCATGATTTGGGTTGATTGCCATATTTGGGCTTCGTGCCAACTATTTGAACCCTTCGAGGATTTTTATCGCTAATTCCTCACTGTTTGACTTATTACTTGAACTCAGTCCTATTGATATTTACGGTTTTACAAATTCAGCCACTTTTATTCATATTTGAAATTTAAATGATATTTCTAAATGATGTTTTTGGCTGAGAACTACTGTTTTACTAATGCCCGAGGGGCTTGTGATGATTTTCGGACTAAGTGAGGCTGAGGGCCATATGTGAGGATATGCTGAGTGATATGAGATTGAGGGCCTGAGATACTTTTATATGCCATGAGGTCGCTTGATATAGCGTTTGGGCCGTAAGGGGCCTCTTCGGAGTTTGCCCCCCCACAGTGAGCACGGGTACCTATCATGATTTGAGAGTGAGCCCGAGGGGCTGATACTATACTGAGAATGAGCCCGAGGGGCTGATATTGTACTGAGAGTGAGCTCGAGGGGCTGATACTGTTCTGAGCGATTGTTACTGTGCCCGAGGGGCGGATTTTTACTTGTTATTTAGCTGCTAAATTACTTGTTTTACTTGGTTTAAAGGAATTTCATCTAACTTCTTCATGGATTTACTGCTTTAAGTGATTTTACTGCTTGATATAGAATTGCTTTGTGCCTTTACGTGTTTTCTCGCCTTCAGCCATTATTTATATTTATTACTCACTGGGTCAGAGTACTCACATTACTCCATGCACCATGTATGCAGATTCAGGCATCGCAGGGTCCGCTCCTGAGTGCCGATCTTCCCAGTCCAGGCAGTGTTTTTGGATACAACGAGGAGGTAAGATTTTTGAACCTAAAACGTGATTCTACTGTGAAATTAACCTAGAAATTCATGAAACTTAAGCTAAAAATAAAAGAACTAGGGCTTGGGATTTTGAACTTTTGAATTGGGATTGGAAGGACCATTTGAGGTCGGATTTGAGAACTTTTGATATGTATGAACTCGTGGAAGGATAAGGAACCTGTTGGTGTAAAAATTTCTGAGTTTTGAGAAGTGGACCCGGGGCTCAGGTTTTTCTAATTTTGGGATTTTTGATATTTTTTGATTGTTTTCGCTTGGGCTTTGTTCCCTTAGCATTTTGTGACGTATTCGTTCTGCTTTTGGTTAGATTCGACGCACGTGGAGGCTATTCGAGGGGCAAAGGCATCGCGAGCTAGAGTTGTAGCCGGTTCGAGGTGAGTAATGAATGTAAATGATGTCCTGAGGGTTTGAAACCCCGGATTGCACATCGTAGTACTATATTGAGGTGAGACACGCGCTCGATGATGAGCGTGGAGTCATTTACTATTGGAGATTGTGACTTGGTCCATCCCGATTGATGATTTTTCCGCGTAGTTGACTGAAACTTATTTATTATCATCATGATTTGGGTTGATTGCCATATTTGGGCTTCGTGCCAACTATTTGAACCCTCCGGGGATTTTTATCGCTAATTCCTCACTGTTTGACTTATTACTTGAACTCAGTCCTGTTGATATTTACGGTTTTACAAATCCAGCCAGTTTTATTTCATATTTGAAATTTAAATGATATTTCTAAATAATGTTTCGGGCTGAGAACTACTAATTTACTAATGCCCGAGGGGCTTGTGATGATTTTCGGACTAAGGGAGGCCGAGGGCCATATGTGAGGATATGTTGAGTGATATGAGGCTGAGGGCCTGAGATACTTTTATATGCCACGAGGTTTGTTGATATAGAGCTTGGGCCGTAAGGGGCCCCTCCGGAGTATGCACCCCCACAGTGAGCGCGGGAACCCATCATGAGTTGAGAGTGAGCCCGAGGGGTTGATACTGTACTGGGAGTGAGCCTGAGGGGCTGATTTCTACTTGTTATTTACCTGCTAAATTACCTGTTTTACTTGGTTTAAAGGAATTTCATCCGAATTCTTCATGGATTTACTACTTTAAGTGATTTTACTGCTTGATATAGAATTGCTTTGTGCCTTTACATGTTTTCTTGCTTTCAGCCATTATTTATATTTATTACTCACTGGGTCGGAGTACTCACATTACTCCCTGCACCGTGTGTACAAATTCAGGCATCGCAGGGTCCACTCCTGAGTGCTGATCTTCCCAGTCCGGGCAGTGTTTTCGGAGATCACGAGGTAGTTGTTGGCGTTCGCAACCCCCGTGCCTCCCTTATCTTACTATTTTCATGTTCTTGAACTTCTGTATCGGATTTCATATCTAGTAGACTGGTATCCGGATTTATTAGTTGCTCATGACTTGTGACACCCCGGTTAGGGCTGTGTCGGGATGGTTTCTTCTTTTATTATCGTTATTTCCGCAAATTATGGTTATTATATCATGTTTTAGAACTATTTATGGTATTTAATTGTTTAAAAGAGGTGGTATGTTTTGGTCTGGCTGGCCTTGTCTTCACGAGAGGCGTCATCACGACCGGGTTCGGGGTTAGGGTCGTGACACATCCTCTGACTAGCTTTGGCCACATTTTCACAGTCCAAAACCACGAAACAATATACTCATAAGAATTTCCAGTCTCCAAATACATAGCACACACGAATCACCATATCTGATCCCAACTCCACCGCCCGAATATCTAACACATCTCTAATACATGATTATCCCACGAGGAATACTTCTATAATTCTTATGTGCCACAAAGGAAAATTTGAACATCAACAGTCGATCAACTAGGAGAGTGCCGCCATACAAATGAAGTATCTATAAATCAAAACACATGAGTGCCCCTTCTAAAACTTACGCTCTCATCAAGCCATATCTATTAATAATATCATTTATCTAGTCGTCTGAGATCGTCCATGCTGCCTAAGAATTCATGTCCTTCCCTTCAAAACTGAACTGTGACCTTACACATGCAAATCTCAATCCTACACAACACACCGCATATATCATGCCATCATATGAAAAATATGAGAACTTCATAATTCACTCTGAATCACAAGCAACTACGTACTCAATTAGTAAAGTACTATAAATTTGATTTCATCTAGAGAAAATCACTATACATCACATGCTCCTCACGCCAGGAGGAAATATACTTCTCGAACTGTGGTAGAAACAATTGAGAACTCTTCAAAACCCATTTGCCCATAATCAAGCCATTAGAACTAAATCTCTTTAACTCAACCAATCCACGCAGGTCACCAAAAAGCCAAGAGCATTACAACGAAACACCTATCAAGACTAGCCACATCATAAGTACCTAAGGAACCGATTTTATCCATTACTGTGTTGGTCCAACCTACTACCTATTTGTCCTAATTCTCCGAGTTCCTCCTGAATTACCTTCAAATTGATATTTTTCCTCGCCATATTACCACATCGTCCTAAGGCTCATAAGCCGTTGAATGCTCTCTTAAGCACCCCAAAAAAATACCACAACCGAGATACTCGCTCCGAAAAGACCTCTTGCAAATTTCAAGCAGTTCTTTTACCTTTCTGATACTGAAATGTTGAATCTATAAGGATATAGAAATACCGAGAGTCCCGACACTGTCCAATGAAGATCTCATTTTCTAATCATATACAAATCCTGAAAGTTCCCAATTGCTACATTTAAATCTTGCATCCATTAGAACCATTCTTGAGAGTCTTCCACTCTACTCAGATCTCAATTAAACCGACCAAGCGTACCAAACTACCTATGCCCCAATAGCACAACAACACCCAAAGAATTAATCCACTCTCCCAAGCAACTGAGTGAACCCCTAATTCATGCACACTACATCATTTACGAATAGTAACTTAGTCATTAAATGTTTCCCATATACCCACAAAACATAATACAACTTGTATCCAAAAATTCCTTTACTCGAGTCATCATCGATCTCTACCTCTGCAAATCATAATTTATTCACAAGTGTACCTCAAACGCGAAACTAATACAATACATAACCGTGCAATCATCCCATCGATAGTAAACTCCCCCACTTAGCTCAAAGCCAAGGAATAAAGCATCTGATAACATACAATACCCACCCCCATACTGGCATAATAAAACAATAGAATTCAACTAAATTCTTCCTAAGCTCATGTAACACAAACCACATTATACCTCAAATCATTTGCAAATCACACCTTCATCCTCGTAACAATCAAGCCAACTTCCACAAGCAATCCACACTCAAATTGCACTACATATAATTCACTGGTAAAAAGAACTCTCAACAAAACAACATAGGGATCACACAACCTCAGGACACCCCGCAGACGATAACACACTTGCTTAGCCTTAAACTAACATCTTTCTTTACCCTTCCATAGTCACAACTACTACGCAATTACTTAATCATACTGATTCTGAACTCATCAATAAGACATGAGAATCTAATTCATTCCACAGTTAAACAACATGAAGGATCCTTGAATACACTCATAACTCAAGACTATATGTCCTATTAGGAAAGAAATCAAGCACCCTATAGTCCTTTCTACACCTCAAGCAAACCCTTATTGTCACATTCAACCCATATGAACATATCCTGCAGTTATACACTACTCATCACGTATCCATGCAGCCACAAATTCCACTAATAGGGACACTACCATACATATAAATCTAAAAGCACATGCTCATAGAGTCAACATATCTGTGCTTAAGCTACAGTCAAAACCCGGCCTCAAGTTCTCTATACTGGCCTATAATCAGCATACTAAAATCACATCTTGCACCTCATCCCTATAATCATAAATCGTCGATGCACAACTGATACCGAGCGCTCATGTGCGCATACAAATACATGTGGTATCATGAGCATGATATTTAAACTGATAATCTTCGATCGAAGAGATTAATTTCAAAATATACCGAGAGAAAGAATCTGGCCGAATGAATGTAGTAACGTTTTGGTGAATATGAACCTTTAAATATATGATTCTTATGATTATGTGTAACTGTTCGTGACTATCCTAAAAGGAAGGGGAGAAAATCCTTTTCCTCTTATTCTCGTTGTATGTTCTGAGAATTAAGAATGCTTTTGAATGTGTCAATAGCTTTAAGTAATAAGAGTAGTATAGCCTTGTACATTCAATTACTTATCATGAATCACATTCTATTGCCAGCAAACTATAAGGATTGGTACTGTTAGTATGAAATTTTTTTATGCCGCTGTGGGCTTCAAAATCTGAAAGGTCCTATATTATTGTTAATAATAAAATAAAGACGAATGGAGAAGACTTAGCCTTGAAGGTGGCGCCGCTGATAATTCTGGCATATTTAAAGGAATTAGGTTATGAAATTTCTTTCACAAAATTATTATTTTATTAAAATAAAAAATAATTACTTTATTATGTATCTGTTGTAGAGATATTTAATTTAGCTTCTCATCTCTTATAATATTTTGGATTATTAAGTTGTGAAGCCATTTATTGTTTATTTTATGTATGTAATTAATGTGTATATAGTTTGTTAGTGACCAAACTAGATTGTTTAAAGTATTCATATGCATAAAATCTTATGATCTCTATTTTGTGTGTGCATTTATGCTATATAGTTTATTAGTCACCAAAGTGGCCAAACTAGTTTGTTTATGAAAATATGCATACATAAAATTGTAGTTTATCCATGCAATTAATGAAATGCCTATAATAAAAATTAGTGGATAAATTAATTTTCACTATTGCTAGAACTTAAGGATTTGCCCAAAGGTGAATAAATTATTTTATGAATAGTGAATATGATGAGGTAAATTAATATTCTTAGTCAGATATATATTGTCTGTCCAAAGATGACATATATATTTGGTTAAAAATATTTAATTACGTATTAAAGATTAAATGGCATTTAAATTATGATAGTGTGTCGTAGTATTTACCCAAAGTAGAATTGCGATATGTTTTAACTGTTTTGTTGAATCCACATTGATTTGTGAGCATGTATTATCTATTTTGCCGCTATTCCTTTTCATTCGCTTGCTTCGTCTGTTACTGTGTTCAACAGATTGAACTTCTCTGAATGGCGTGAACAAGTCCAGTTCCACTTAGGTGTAATGGATCTTGACTTGGCTCTGCTGAATGATAAGCCCGCTACCATTACTGATTCGAGCAGTGCGGATGAGAAGTCTTACCATAAAGCATGGGAACGCTCTAACAGGCTAAGCCTTATGTTTATGCGAATGAATATTGCCAAAAACATTAAGAGTACTATTCCACAAATAGAAAGTGCCAGGGAATACCGGAAGTTTGTGGAAGAACGTTTTCGTTCTGCAGATAAGTCTCTCGCTGGTACACTAATGGCTGAACTCACGACCATGAAGTTTGATGGGTCGCGTAGTATGCAAAATCATATCATCGAGATGACTAACATTGCAACAAGACTTCAGACCTTGGAGATGAAAGTGGATGATTCCTTCTTGGTTCAGTTTATTCTAAACTCGTTGCCTCCTAAGTATGGACCTTTTTAAATTAACTACAACATTATTAAGGATAAGTGGAATGTTAGTGAATTTTCCAGTATGCTTACTCAAGAGGAGTCAAGACTTAAGAAGCAAGAGAGTCATTCAATTAACCTCATGGGTCAAGGAGCTGGTAAAGGACTTAAAGTGAAGGCCAACAAGCTCAAGAAGAAGAAAGCACCTGCTAAAGCTCAACAGGATGCTAACAAGGAACATAAGGCAGATACGTGTTGTTTTTGTAATAAGGAAGGGCACTATCAGAAAGATTGCCTGAAACGTAAAGCTTGGTTCGAAAAGAAAGGTACAATTAGTGCTTTTGTATGTTTCGAATCAAATTTAGTAGAAGTTCCTAATAATACTTGGTGGCTTGATTCTGGTGCAACTACTCAATTATCTACTACGTTGCAGGGATTCCTTACGATCCAAACTACAAATCCAAATAAGGATTTCTTGTTCATGGGAAATCGTATGAAGGCTCCAATTAAAGGCATAAGGACTTATCGTTTGATCATAGATACTGGACGTCACCTTGATCTATTACAGACTCTTTATGTATCTACAGTTTCTAGGAATTTGATTTCTCTTTCAAGACTTGATGTTTCTGGATTTGATTTAAAGTTTGGAAATGGATGTTTCAATTTATATAAAAATGCTATTTTTATGGTTCTGGCTTTCTCAGTGATGGTTTATATAAATTGAAACTCAATATTGGTTTTTCTGAATCCCTTCTTACTGTTCAACTTAATGTTGGAATTAAACATAATTCACTAGATGAAAGTTCTGCTTACTTATGGCATAGACGTGTGGGTCATATATCCAAAGAAAGGTTAGAAAGATTAGTAAAGAATGAGATTCTTCCGAATCTAAATTTTACTGATCTTACTATATGTTTGGATTGCATTAAGGGAAAGCAAACCAAACATATTAAGAAAGGTACCACAAGAAGCACCCAGCTTCTTGAAATTATACACACCGATATTTCTGGACCATTTGATGTTCCATCTTTTGGTGGAGAGATATATTTTATCACTTTTATCGATGATTTTTCACGTTATGGATACGTCTATTTGCTGAAAGAAAAATCTCAAGCAACAGATGCTCTCAAGGTGTTTGTTAATGAGGTTGAAAGGCAATTAGATAAAAAGCTAAAAATCATTAGGTCAGATAGAGGTGGTGAATATTATGGAAAATATAATGAGTCAGGACAATGTCCAGGTCCATTTGCAAAGCTCATCGAGGAACGTGGCATATGTGCACAGTATACTATGCCAGGAACACCTCAACAAAATGGTGTTGCAGAAAGGCGTAATCGAACACTTATGGACATGGTTAGGAGCATGATAAGTAATTCCTCATTACCCAAATCATTGTGGATGTATGCTCTTAAAACCGCTGTATATTTATTAAACAGAGTTCCTAGTAAGGCAGTTCCAAAGACCCATTTTGAACTGTGGACAAGAAGGAAACCTATTTTAAGGCACCTGCATGTTTGGGGTTGCCCAGCGGAAGCTAGAGTTTATAATCTACAAGAAACGAAATTAGATTCTCGAATAGTAAGTGGTTACTTTATTGGTTACCCAGAGAAATCTAACGGGTATGTGTTTTACTGTCCAAACTATAGTTCGAGAATTGTTGAAACTGGTAATGCAAGATTCATTGAGATGGTGAAGTTAGTAGGAGTATTGAAAAGCAAAGTGTGGAAATTAAAGAGGTGAGGGTCAATATTTTATTACCCAGAAATATGCCTACTTCCACACAAATAGCAAATATTATTCCAGTTGTTGAAGAACACTTTGACAACACCGAGCAACATTTGGATGAAACACTTCATGAAGAAACTAACTCACAAATATCTGACACAAATGAACCACAAGAAATGACGTTAAGAAAATCTCAAAGAGTTAGAAAATCGGCTATTTCGGATGATTACGTGGTTTATTTGCAAGAGTCAGATTTTGACATTGGTCTTAATAAGGATCCGGTTTCATTTTCACAAGCCATAGAAAGTAATGAGTCTGACAAATGGATTGATGCCATGACGGAAGAGTTAAAATCCATGGAATACAATAAAGTCTGGGATCTTGTTGAATTGCTAGAATGTTTTAAAAGAATCGGGTGTAGATGGGTCTTTAAGACCAAAAGCGATTCAAATGGAAATATTGAGAGATACAAAGTCAGACTTGTTGCCAAGGGTTATACTCAGAAATGAGGCATTGATTATAAAAAGACCTTTTCACCGGTCTCAAAGAAAGACTCGTTAAGAATTATTATGGCTTTGGTGGCTCATTATGATTTAGAGTTTCACCAAATGGATGTGAAAACTACCTTTCTTAATGGATATCTCGAGGAGGAAGTGTATATGGACCAACCATAGGGTTTCGGAACTAAAGAAAAAGGTCAAATGGTGTGTAAACTGAAGAAGTCAATATATGGACTTAAACAAGCCTCACAATGATGGTATATAAAGTTTAATGATACCATAACATCTTTTGGATTTGTGAAAAATACCGTTGATCGGTGTATATACCAAAAGATCAGTGGGAGCAAGTTTATATTTTTAGTCTTATATGTTGATGATATTCTACTTGCTGCTAATGATTTAGGCATATTGCGTGAGACTAAAGATTTTCTATTTAAGAATTTTGAAATGAAAGATATGGGTGAGGCATCCTATGTGATGGGAATAGAAATATTTCGTGATAAATTACAAGGATTATTGGGATTGTCTTAGAAAGGCTATATCAAAAGAATTCTAGAGAGATTCAATATGAATAATTTTTCAGCGGGAATTGTTCCAATTCAAAAGGGGGACCGTCTCATGCAATTCCCTAAGAATGATGTATAGCGAAAAGAAATGGAATCAATTCCTTACTCTTCTATTGTTGGTAGTCTGATGTATGCTCAGACTTGCACAAGATCGGATATTAGTTTTGCAGTCGGAATGTTGGGAAGATATCAGAGTAATCCAGGAATTGATCATTGAAAAGCTACAAAGAAAGTTTTGAGGTACCTGAAAAGAACGAAGGATTACATGCTCATGTATAGGAGATCCAAGCATTTGGAAGTAGTTGGATACTCGGATTCAGATTTCGCTGGTTGTATTGATACTAGAAAATCCATGTTTGGTTATTTGTTCCAATTAGCAGAAGGAGCAATATCATGGAAGAGTGTCAAACAGTCTGTCATTGCTACATCTTTGATGGAAGCAGAATTTGTGGCATGTTTTGAAGCCACAATTCATGCATTATGGCTATAAAACTTTATTTCAGGACTTGGGGTTGTCGACACCATTACCAAGCCGCTGAAAATTTAATGTGATAATTCTGCAGCAGTATTCTTCTCTAAGAACGATAAGTAATCCAAAGGTGCCAAATATATGGAATTAAAGTACTTTACCGTCAAGGAGGAAGTTCAGAAACAAAGAGTGTCACTTGAGCATATTAGAACTGATCTCATGATTACAGATCCATTAACGAAAGGTTTACAACCAAAGATATTTAAAGAACATGTACATAGAATGGGTCTTGGCTGTATTTATGACTGATGTATTTATGGTGTTTTGACACTCTGAGCTCATTTATATGTTTCTGATATACATTAATGATTTTCTGTTTCTCATAATGGTGCACACATTATTGTTTTGAGATATTACAAGATAAGTCTCAATGAGACATTATTGTGGACCATAATATTTTATAGCTTATGGACCTAGTACAATGAGTTGCTAATGTTGTAGTATATGGAAGGGAGAATGTAGACAAATTATATATAACCGCCATAACTCACATTTAGTAGTTTATCGTATTATGGTATTTATGATGGACATTATAGAAGAAATTTGTTTATGCGCAACTAATGTTCCTATATTAAATATTAATATTATGTGATTATTGGGCCAAGTGGGAGAAGTTATTTTCCAACGTGTATGTGGCCCAATAGGTTAAGGCCCATAATTAATATTTAATTAATTATGAAATCTCATCCGTCAGATTGGTTACTTAATGGACGTACCGGATTAAGTGAGAACCTCTATAAATTGGTGCTCTCCCCACCCATTAGGGTTACCGTATTTTATTTTCTTTCTTTCATCACTAAAGGCGGCGGTAACGAAAGCTAGGGCAAGAGGCGAGAAACCAATTTACCGATTAACGCTTCCGCTTCAAGATAATGGATTCCGCTTCAGGTATGTTTTCTATGACGATTACATGTAAGATTATCATGTTTAGATCCCGGTAGAATTATAGTTTATGCTTAGAGATGGGTGTTTTGATTGATGGAAACAACCCCTTCCTACACAGGAAGAGATGTTGAAAATCCAAATAAAGTTGTTTTCTTTCTTTAGTGATCTTCTTTGAGGTTTTTTCTTTCTTTTCTCCAGCAAGATGATTGAAGTTTGTTTAGCCTAAAATATGCCACTTTTAAGCTACAAGAACGGTAGAGGAGTACCGATATTTTGTTTTAGTCAAATGTTTGCACATGTTTCCTAATATGACTAATTGACTCTTCAGTTATTGCTTTCTTTTGTTAAGGTATAAAATCTTGTCTTGATTTTGTAGTCATCTAGTTTTGGAAAGATGACCAATTAACTTGCTAAATTTATATACAGATTGAATTCTTTGACGCAGAGAAAGCAATATTGTATCTTCTACTAGTTCACCAGTGGATCATGCATATTTAGGGGCTTCGTTTCTTCTTCTTCTTCTTGAAATTTATTGATCCAATCAATTCGATTCATGTAATAAGTTCATCTAAAACTTAGTACACGTGCTATACCCTACAAACTAGGATGTCTCAGAAGCTAGTGGTCCATATCATATTTACAGTTCATAAAATTAGACTAATCACGAGCTATACTCTACAAACTAGGATGTCTAGGTGAAAACATTTTTCAAACATTGTATAATTTCTTTACTTTTAAATGATTTATGTGAAGGCAGTCAGGTGGTTTTGAAAGTAACCTCTCGTTATGTACTTCTTTTAAATAAATTTTTAAATACATACATTTTATTAAAAAAACTTCTCTTTTATTTTTTAGGACTCTTTCTGGGATGGGAGGAGTACAAGTTCTTGACACTTTAATTTCATCGATTTATTTTAGGGAAAATGTTAAATTTGCCCGTCTACTATTTGAAAAGAATAAGCTTTGCCTTCCACTATGCTATCGCTCCAACAATACCCCCCCCCCCCCCGAACATTATAAAAGTAGTCCAAAATTGTCCCTCGTCCATTGATCATCTTCAAGAAAAATATGGATTTGTGGGTATTGAAATTAAAATTGGAGAGGGACCGTAGAGTCATGCGAGTGAGTTTTGTATGTGGGAATTACGTTTTTCTTTTTATTTTAGAGAAATCGAGGATGATAAATGGGTTATGGTGAGTTGCTGATAAATGGTGGAGGTGTTGATGATTTTGAATAGGAGAAGAAGAGGAATAAAAGGGGAATAGAAATATTTGGGGTAAGGGTGGCGGCCACATGAGATGGTATTAGACATGGTGGAGGAGATTAACTGTGGAAGGGCAATTTTGAGCCACTTTTATAAGTTGGACAAGCAAGTCCAGAAGTCAGTTTTATGACACACCATATCTGGTGCTCCATACTTCTGTGCCACATTTTCTTCTGTGTACCATATTTGCATGAAAATGTTCATTTCCATATCTTCCAATAGACTACAATTCGAGTAATATGCAGAATCAATTTGTGAATTGCATTTTTAGGCATTGTGTCTCGCAACCTTCTGAGCATATCCTTGATAGGACCATTTGTATGAGTTATTCCCAACAACTACCAAAATATTTCCACAAATGCACCGCAGCTTCACTCTCCATAAATACATGATGCAAAGTAGTCTCTCTTTATATCACTACAGCACATATACTGTCACGATCCAAAATCCATTAAGGATTGTGATGGCGCCTAATATCGCTGTCAGGCAAGCCAATAATAAATGATTGCCTTAATTACTCATTTTAATATTTAAAATCATAGTCTTCTTTAATTTATTTTTTTTGGTAATTTAAATTTTATTACCAGGGAAAATATGTACTAGTTTTCTTTAATTACACAGTACAAAATGGGATTTACAAGTGAAAAAATTATTTCTGCAACTACATTAATGAATAACCCGTACGGACCCTCAAAACTCAGTGTCACAAGTGCATGAGCATCAATTAGGAAGTAAAATAAAATACAGTATCTGTCTGGAATACAAATTGGATAGGAGAAAATAAATAACTCTGAAAAAGACTGTTGGCTGCGGATCGTAACCTGAAATGCAGCTCACGTTAAGTCCCCGAATCACTGGCATCTCCGAATAAAAGTACCTGCACAAAAATGTGCAGCAAGTGTACGTAGTATGAGTACGTAAATCAATGTATACCCAATAAGTATTTAGCCTAACCCCGGAGCAGAGGCGAATTTAGGAATTGAAGTGTATGGGTTCCTACCGCAATTTTAAGTTAATATATTATAATAACTGAATTAAGAAGCGGGTATCAATATTCAACGTACATTTAGAAAATAACAAAACACTTAAAGATAACATATAAATATAAACATTATCATTACAATTGTACTCGACGACTAGTCATGTTTTAAAACGATCAATGATCGCATCATTAGGTACACTTTCAAATACTTCGTCCTCTATATAACAAACTAAACAATCATTAAAAAATTCATCACCAATTCTACTTCGCAAGTCATTTTTAATGTACTTCATCGAAGAAAAGCTCTTTCTACCGTTGCAGTAGTGACAGACAATATCAAACTTAACTTCACAAGCAAATAAACAAGTCTCCAAGTCTTGTGCAAATTTGTTTTAACCAATGTCTCTGAAAGATCTCCAAGTCTTTTCAAGTTAGAGAATTCATTGCCCGCCTCTCGCACATAGTCAATATAGATGTCAAGCTCAAAACCAAGATCCTCAAGCATAGAATCAGTAAACACATTTAGATAGTGTGTAGCAAGTTTCATAATCCTGTCTTTATCATAATTTGCAAAAGAATTATTTGGACTCAAACTAGCCATACCAAGAAGTAGATCAGTATTTACTTCATTAAAACGACTATTAAGCTCCGAAAGTTGCAAATCAATAATAGCATAGAAAGCTTCTACACGCAAATGATAAGAATATGTAACACTTGATTTCTTACGCTTTGACTTTCCACGAGCATAATTCATATCCATTTCGGGGATCACAATACCATGCTTGACACAAAATAAAGAGACGTCTTCTAACAAAGAATTCCATCTAGAATCTCTCATATCTTGCAATTGTGTCTTTGCAAAACCAACAAGCTTCATTGCACTTACAATATCTTGATCTTTTTTTTGGCAAAGCCATATTTAAATCATATGTAAGTGCCAATACTTTCAACATCAAATGTAACATATACACAAAGTCATAAGATCTTATGTCATCCACTAGACTTTTTGCCATTGATCTCTCATGATAATTTGAACCCTCAATTGCAAGAACTCCAAGTACATGAGCAACTGATGAGAATAAACTAATAAAATTACGCACTGTCTTAAAATGAGAACCCCACCGAATATCACCTGCCTTTTGAAGTCCAAGTTCTTGATTTAAATCGCTTCCCGTGTGAACTTCACCAAGCACTAGTAGTTCCTCTAATTTTTCTGCTTGATCATCTCGAAGCATCTCCCTACGCTTAAAAGAACCCTCAACAACATTTAAAACATTTGCAAGAATATCAAAAAATTGTTCGGCCTCATAATGTTTTTTTGCAACAGCTACTAGAGTCAACTGCAATTGATGAGCAAAACAATGTATGCAATATGCCGAAGGAGTATCATTAATAATTAAAGTTTTAAGACCATTAATTTCTCCTTGCATGTTACTAGCTCCATCATAACCTTGTCCCCATATTTGAGATTTACTCAATGAATGTTCCAAAAGCAAAGAACAAATTGCTTCTTTTAATGACTTTACGGATGTATCTTTAATATGAACAATGCTAAGGAATCGTCAATAACTTTACCCTCTTTGTTGACATAACACAAAACAAGCGCCATTTGTTCCTTATGAGAGACATCCTTAGACTCATTAACCAATATCCCAAAGTAATCCCCGTTCAAGTCTTCAACAATTGCTTTCAATGTTTCTTTTGCACAAGAACTCACAATGTCTTTTTGTATGCTTGGACAAATCATAATGTCATTTTTTGGAGCATTTTCTAACACAACTTTCTTTATATCATCCTTCTTATCCGCATACCACTTTAAGAGATCTAAGAAGTTGCCTCGTCTTGTAGAAGTTTCACGCTCATCGTGACCTTGAAAAGACATTCCTTCTTTCAAAAGATACCTTGCAACATCAATTGAGGCATTCAAGCGAACCCGATACTCACTTTTAGTTTTCTCGGATTGCTTATCAAAAGATGTTAAAATAGATTGTGCTTGATTCGATAAATCTAGCATCATCTTGAAACACCGATTATGAGCACTATTCACTTCACCCACATGTGCATTAAGCCTTTCTATACCTTTATTCCAAGACCTAAAACCATCTTTTGTAAAACAATCACTTACTTTTTTCCCATATCCTCCAATCTCATTTTTAAACAAGTAACAACATAAGCAAAATGCTGCATCTTCTTTAATACTATATTCTAACCATCCAGAATATGAAGTTTTAAACCATTCCTGATTAAAATGACACAATTTTCCACCAAAATTTGTTTTTGGAAAAATAAAATTGCGAGGCCGACAAGGCCCTCTTTGAATGTAATGTCTTCTCACTCGGTCGCGTAGATTAGGAGGAAATTCTGAAATTTGTTTTCTTTCACCAGGATCAGGTTTAAGAAGATTCGAATCCAATATAATATCTTTGTCTGATGGTTGGGTAGAATTGACGTTGTCATTAATCACTGGACATGAAGGAGAGCTTAGCGAAGGAGAACTAGAAGTAGAACCTGAAGACGTTTGCGGCTTGAAAAATCTCTTGATCATATTGACTCTCACTAAAATTCCGTACAAATCATAAGACACAAATTAATTATTACAGTTTGTACTTGATTTCAACAGATAAAACTTAGAGATCAAGTTGTGTATTGATTTTCATGAAATCACAGAATAATATTGATTAGAATGAGCAAAAATGTAACTTCTTGTTTATTAATTAAAATGAGCAAATTGTACTTCCAAGTTCCAAGTTTCACAGGTCGCTGACTTCCAATAGAATGAGCAAAATGCAAAGAAAGATTCCAATACAATTTTACTACTTGCTTATTATTTTTTATTAAAAAATAAGATCTAGAACCCAACTTCATAAGTTAAAATGTTAAATAAAATATTAATATTTAAAAAAATCCAAAAATAGTAATAAAATTTAAAGTAGATGGTCCCAACCCCAAATCCCAACGAATATTAATACAATACTTTATACTTTTACAACAAGTTGTCATACCAAACCAATGGTTATAAAAAGTTAAGAGATATTATTTCATAAATATAATATAAGAGGAAATAATTTAAAAAAAAAAAAAGATGAAAGAGGAAGAGCACCTGCAATGGAATGATGGATCACTCACTTGTCTTTGATAGGCAACAAAAGAAAAGTTGAGATTTAAGAAGAAAGAATGACGAACAACAGAACCAGTGCAACAGATATTTGAAACCCTAACTTTTCTCTTTAATGTTTGATTTGGGTTTGGGACAAAAAAGCTTTTGGGGAGTTTTTGATTGGGTTGTTTCTTTTTAAGTTGACTTTAGTCATCTATTATTATTGTTATTATTATTATTTTAAAAAAATAGACTGTAGTGGATAGACTGTACTAACTTAACAGTGAGGGAGTGATGTTTTCCCTTACTGTTTCGACTTTCGAGGAAGTACTTCCCAAAAAATCAAAGGATATTATAAAAAGAAGTTACGGAGACTCGAACTCACGTCAGCAGGCATGTGAAGCGGGCCACACCTGGGTTCCCGGACTTACCACTGAACCAGGATTGCATTTTGGAAATGGGTTCCCATATAATAATTGTTATATATTTACAGATTTCTTAGTACAAATACAGGGTCTACAAAAAATGCTACTGGGTTTCCGGGAACCCATACGTATTACTGTAAGTCCGCCCATGCCCTGGAGGAGTAGTGACGAGGGGTTGACATCGTCACCCACTAGTGGTCAAATAATATCAAGTACAGTAAAGAAGTGAACAAATATGAAACAGAGTAAATAAATGAAATAAACAAGTATAAATACGTGGTACAATTCTCCTCCTTACAATAGGCTCGAGCCCTCAATAAGCAAATCCCTCCTCAACCAGAGCATATATATTATATATAGTGGACCTCACCAAAATGGGTCTTTATACTTCAAATCAGGAAGAACTCACAGATACACTGGCTTCGTGTCAAATATTACGCACGATTTCATGAGGATATTTTATAGAAATGTCGAGGCGTACGGCCCGATCCAACATAAGAAAAATAAACTTTGCACTGCGGAGGTTCGAACGGAATGAACCATTGATGCATCTATTAAACTACTGAGGCGAACGACCCGCTCCCATGAGAGTGTGGTACATAAATCCTACCAAGGCGAACGACCCGATCCCATTAGATAAGAAGATTTAACGGGTCCTTGACCTTACTCATGAATAAACATGTGAGTTATAATTTCTTTAACGGAACTTTCAATGAAAAATATATATCGCGAAAACAATTTCATAAGAGGAGTACAATTGTTCCATGACTAATCATGAAACTCGTGAAGTCTCTACAATAGCGAGTCTATCACTCTACGCATGTTTAGTCTCAAGTCATAATACGAAATAAAAGAATTTAAGCAAGCAAAGATAATCCCTATAGTACAAGTATAGCATGGTGTGAACCTAAGTGTACCCGGACAATAACATGAGTCTAACTACTTACAGATCCTCATCACCTCGTATATAAGTAGCCCCCGCAATGCGTTACACATATTAATTATATCACCTAGTGGTACTTCCCCCTTACAGAGTTAGACAAGATACACTGCCTCAATTCGGCCAAATCAATACACAATTTAGCTTTCCTTTATCAATTCACCACCGCTCGCCTCAATCTAGCCAAAGACAACTTAAATACATCATACAATGCAAGAAAAAATAATTCCAATTAACAAAGCTATGATCCTTATACAACTTGCAAAAAGTCAACAAAAGTCAACTTCCTGGGCACGCTCCTCAGAACCCGATAAGATTTATAAAACCCGAATACTCATTCCGATACGAGTTCAACCACACCAAAATTATAAAACTCTGATACCAATTCGTCCTACAAATCATCATTTTACATTTTGAAAGATTTTACAATTTTCCTCAAATTTTCCTTTAGATTCTCATGAATTTTGATGTTAAATCTAAGGTATAATCACAAAATATAATTAAAAATTGGTTAGAGGCACTTACCCAATGATTTGGTATGAAAATCATCTCTCAAAATTGCCCACTCTCGGACCTAGGGTTCAAAATACGATAAAATATAGCAAAAACCTGAATTACACAGATGAGAACAAGCTACATATGTCGCATTTGAGATTGCGAACCCTCGCAAAAGAGAAGAAGCCTTTGCAATTGCGAACAAGAACAGGGCTGGAAAAGGTCGCAATTGCGACAGAGAAGTTCGCAATTGCGACCACACTAGAAACCAGCAGTCTCCCCAATACGGAAATGAGCATAACTCCCTCATACAATGTCTAAGTTCAACAATTCTTTTGCTATGGCTCTGTAAGTATGATACGAATCTAATGGTTCATTAAAAACTAAATTTGGAACTCATTTGCTTAATGTGGTACCATTTATGCTTGAAGAAACAACGACGAAGCATAAAAAACAAGCGCAACACAACCTAAACCTATCCGAAACTTACCCAAGCCACGCGAGACCTCGTCGAACATACCAATAAGTCCCATAACACAACACGAACTAGTTCATGCGATCAAAACATCGAAATAACCTCTAGAGAATCGGATGCTAAAACGCATGAAAATCATAATGAACTTCAAGAACTTCTAGAATCACAACCAAGCGTTCGAACCATATCAAATCAATTCCAAATGACACCAAATTTTGCAGGCAAGTCCTAAATGACCCAACGGAGCTGTTTCAACTCTCAGAATTGTATTCCGACCCCGACATCACCAAAGTCAACTCTTGGTCAAACATCTCAGCCTTCTAAACTTCAACTTTTCCAACTTCCGCCGAAATGCTCCAAATTACCTTACAGACCTTCGAATCCAAATCCAGATGCACGCCTAAGACCAGAATCACCATACACAGCTATTCCCAGACTCAGAATCCCAATCGGATATTGAAAAACATTGAAATGCACTTCAACCCAAATTTAGGAAATCCTTCCAAAATGTCAATTTTCCACAATAGGCGCTGAAACGCTCCCAGGTCATCCAAAACCCAATCTGAACGTACGCCCAAATCCAAAGTTATCATAAAATCCTGTTGGTACTTTCAAATTCTGATTCCGAGGTCGTTTACTCAAAAATCACATCTTACTGAATTCTCCCAACTTAAAGCTTCCGAATTAAGAATTTTCTCTCTAAATCAACTCCGAACTTCCCGAAACTCAATTCCGACCAAATGTACAAGTCATAATACCTGAGGTGAAGCTACTCATGGTCTCAAACTGCCGGAAAACACGCTAGAGCTCAAAAAAACCGGTTGGGTCGTTACATTTTCTCCCACTTAAACATACGTTCGTCCTCGAACATGCTAAGAACTGCCCTGGAGTTGTCCGAAATCACTGTTTAACCCCTTAAGCACCTACCCATGCTACCACAACCTAGTTGAGCACATCGGCTCGAATCAATCTAAAGATCCTCCCTTCTATTTAATCAAATAAGCCTTAGAGTCAAATTCTAACATCCTGAATTCCCCACCAGGCCTGTTTCCAACATACGAACACCGTATCAATCACCACATACTGAACCAAACACGATTATATACCCTTACTGAATTCACACCATGCACAGTGTAACTCATTTTCCCAAGGCAAATCTTTCCCAAGCATAACAGCTAAAATTTCCACTAACCCAAAGCTCGTAGTATACCTCATGACAATATAAGCCTTTCTTCAACTCCCGCAATGCTTCCACGATAGAAAAATATGTAGAACTCATAACCACCTGCCGAATCATAATTTATGAAGTCTCTTCTCCCGACAAGAACCATTATCTCATTTTGGACTGAATAACGATATTTACTCTTTAATGTGTCTTATATAAATCTGATCGCGCCGATCCCATGTCCAATAATCTCGTCTCACCCCGTACAAGTCTTTCCGGCAATAAGCCACCACAAACACTATCTAAGGTCTCATATGACGCCATCAATGCGCCAATAAGATACTACTTGAACATGATAAATAAGGAAAACGAACTCTGGAACGAACTACTCAACCCATTTAACTGATTAAACCACTGAAAAGATGTTATGAATCTTCCCTCGGAAAGTGAGAAACAAAACATACAATAATAGATACATGAACTGTACTCAGCATCACGTTGTTGCGGCATGCAACCCGATCCACACATGATACCGTGGTGGCGTGCCACTCGATCTGAACAACATACCCGTGGCGGCGTACTACCCGATCCACATATAATAATCTATAAGGAAATACTTACCAAGCTAGAATGCTCATGCCTAAGAAATACCCGAATGGTAACCACAAACACACCAAGTGCAAAAATATAACCTTGGGAAGACGGATAGCGTCATACGCTACAAAACCAAAGCACAACTAAGGTATAATGAATGACCTGCATCTCGAGAGACATCTTGCTCATATAACAACACAAACTGCATGGGATCACATCATATGTGCGAATAGTCAAGCCACCTCACAACCCACCTTGCATAATATAGATTACATGGAATAGCGACGATAGAAATAACATCCAATGCTTGAAGACTCCTCCGTAAACAATGCCATGCCAAAATGAACTCATCCAACCAAATATAGGGCTTACACACACATTTAGATCCACCCTCGTACCTCAAGCCAATTCTGATCGTACCATACTAGGCCAATAACCTTTCAAGGACCCACAATAACCTTTTTTCCCATGATACCAGATCAACCGTCGAATTCGGAACAAACTTCCACAATTCATAACCAACTGAATAGAGGTCCTTCCAGGCTAAACTCTCACATTAACCATTAGCGATAGTAACATAATCTCCATACTTGATTTTAATCTTAAATCAATCAAGTGAATATATATCACACTTATACCATCTTCCCATAGGATATGCTCCCACGACCTTGCGCACCAGGTAACAAGTCTACACATCCATACCACCAGCCATACTAATGCTGTAAAGCAAATCAAGAATCTGCAATCAGTAGGCAAAGCCTCTTACACATGACACCAATCTCAAGTGATCCTAAAGGAAATACCAGCTTACTCTAACCATATGAATCCTTTTCTGCTTGTCCGAGCTTGTGACATTCTTGTCAACACCGAGCTACAACTTTGATCCCCAACTTCCAATTCCCAGGCTACTTGTTGCACCTAATCATGCTAATATGCAAGAGTAAAAGAATTTAATCATAACACCTGATCCACTAATAGAATAAACACTCCATCATATAGAAACCTTTCGCTTAACTCATTTTAGGAGAACCACTGCAACACGCGACTGAATTCCCATAACCTTAGAAAATACAATCCTCAAGTAGTGGTCTAAACCACCATAACTCTTTTGGGATCCATCTAACATAACATGCCAAAATGCTTGATGGCCTCAAAATAAATCAAATTATAGCGGCCGTCAAGCCTCGCACATACCACCACAAATCACCTACATGACTTAACATGCTAAATGAACTGATCTTTGTTACCACCACGCTTATTCAACCATTGCTAACCGATCCGATTTCTTCAAATTTACTCTGGACTTGCCTTAGAAAAAATAATAGCTCCATTCAAAATATAACGAACCCAATCTACACTCATTCTGAGTGACCTCATTTCACGAGACCACACTGTCTCAAAACCCATGAACCATCTTATGCCCTCCTTATGCACACCTTCACATCTTCAGGTGGTACGCCCATCCTGATAAATCCTTTATGAATCCGAAGTTGTTTTCTCCTGTTCCTCTAATGCTACACCACAGACTGAAGATAACATAGAACAGTCCAAGCCCCCTTTCATAATCTGTTGTAAAAGTTCGATACTTAACCATACTACGGACTTGAAATCCTTAGGCACCACACTTTAACTTTTGCATCCAAATAAAAACTGTGGACCTAGTCATTGTCCATCATGATTCCCAAATTCCTCTAAACTTTCCTCAAGGCTTGTGGCTATCCTACCACAGAACACATATGCTACTCTGCCACTCTCCCATTTTGGTTAAACCCTCTCCTTTAAGAAACTACCCGACTCCTACTTCTTACACCTAGCTTTCTAGAAATTCAACCACCGCAAGACACCTCCGACGTGCCCTTCCTCATCCTTAGCTGCCCAGTTGTTGCCTTAAATAAAAAATCCATCTCTGTAGCACCTGGATCAATAGATTGCTACCAACTTTAAACCTCCCCGAAGATCATCTTTCTCGAGCCATCAACACCAGGGACACCGATTCGATTCTAAATCACTGCACATTGTGATTTCTGATAACCGCTTCCCCAGCACCATTTCACAATACACCGCCCCGAAGTCGAATTGAAGAAAATTATAACACCGGTGAACTTAGCACATCCAACAAGGACAACAACATCACATCACAGGTGAAAATTCCACCACGCTCAAAAATACCAAGTCTCGTTGCTCCATCAACACAAATCTGAACATTCTCATTCTGACTACCTTTCCTCTGCCGAAAATAAAATACTGAATATTTGAATTATGCACTGAGTAAAACCTCCTTTCAAGTCATTCCCTGCCTCGACGCATAGACAAGCATCCTACCATTACACAGATACTATGCGATAGCAACGCACGAATCGTCATAACAATCAATGCCAAATTTAAAAACCTTAGGTAATACCGATACTGAGCTAAAATGACAGAACGACTTTCCGCAAGGCAACGATAATAGCCCAATCAAATACGCAGGGAGAAACATCCTACACCACATACGTAGTACAATTACAATTCCTTGATTCCCAATTTATATCAAGCGCTTCACGTCGCATAAGATTGAATAGGAAGGAAAGAGAGGCATAAGCCTCAAAGGAATCAAATCGCATAATGATCAATCAAGAAGGGAAGTGCTCCTAACAGTCCTATAGCCTCTCGAAGATAAGTATAGACAACTCCGTACCGATTCGCAAGCCTCTACTAGACTCGCCCATGACTCGTGAGACCTAAGCGAACCTAGCGCTCTGATATCATATTGTCATAACCCAAAATTCATTAAGGGTTGTGATGGCGCCTAATACTGCTGTCAAGCAAACCACTAATAAATGATTGCCTTAATTACTCATTTAAGTATTTGAAATTATAGTTTTCTTTAATTACAACAACAACAACAACATCCCAGTATAATCCCACCAGTGGGGTCTATAGTTTTCTTTAATTACACAGTAAAAATGGGATTTACAAGTGAAAAAAATATTTCCACAACTACATTAATGAACAACCCGTAGGCACCCCCAAAACCCGGTGTCACAAGTGCATGAGCATCAACTAGGAAGTAAAAAATACAACATCTATTTGGAATACTAATTGGACAGGGGAAAATAAATAACTCTGAAGGAGACTCTGCTAGCTGCGGATCGTAACTTGAAATGTAGCTTACGGTAAGTCCCTGAATCACTCGCGCCTCCGCACCTAAAGGACTACCAGATATAAAAGTACCTACACAAAAATGTGCAGCAAATGTAGTATGAATGCATAAATCAACGTGTACCTAGTAAGTATCTAGTCTAACACCAGAGGAGTAGTGATAAGGAGTCGACATCATCACTACTAACGGTCAAATAATATCAGGTACAGTAAAGAGGTGAACAAATATGAGACAGAGTAAATAAATGAAATAAACAAGTATAAATACGTGGTACAATTCTCCTCCTTACAATAGCCTAAAGGCCTCAATAAGAAAATTCCTCCTCAACCCGAGCATGCATGCATATATATATATATATTTGACCTCACCAAAATGGGTCGTTATACTTCAAATCAAGAAGAACTCACAGATACACTGGCTTCTTGCCAAATATTATGCACGATTTTATGAGGATATTTTATAGAAATGCCGAGGCATACAACTCGATCCAACATAAGAATAGTAAATTGTGCACTGCTGAGGGTCAAATGGTACGAACTATAGATGCATCTATTAAACTGCTGATGCGAACGATCGCTCCCATGAAAGTGTGGTACATAAATTCTGCCGAGGCGAACAACCCAATACCATTAGAATAAGAAGCTTTAACGGGTCCTTAACCCCACTCACGAATAAACATGTGAGTTATAATTTCTTTGACGAAAAACCTTTCAATGAAACATATATATATCGCAGGAACAATTTCATAAAAGGAGTACAATTATTCAATAACTCATCATGAAACTCGTGAATTCTCTACAATAGCGAGTCTATCACTCTGGGCATGTCTAGTCTCAAGTCATAATGCGAAATAAAATAAATTAAGCGAGCAAAGATAATCCATGTAGTGCAAGTATAGCATGGTAGGAACCTAAGTCTACCCGGACAATAACATGACTCTAACTATTTACAGACAATCGTCGCCTCATACGTACGTAGCCCTAGCAACGAGTTACACATATTAAATAAATCACCTAATGGTAGTTTCCCCCTCACAGAGTTAGACAACAGTCTTACCTCAATTCGGCCAACTCAATACTCAATTTACCTTTTTCTTTACCAATTCACCACCGCGCGACTCAATCTAGCCAAAGACGACTTAAATACATCAAACAATTACAGAAGAAACAATTCCACTTAACAAAGCTATGATCCTAATACAACTTGCAAAAAGTCAATAAAAGTCAATTCCTCGGGCCCACACCTTGGAAACCAATAAAATTTATAATACCTGAACACCCACGGATACGAGTTCAATCATACTAAAATTATCAAATTCTAATACCAATTCGTCTTTCAAATCATCATTTTACATTTTGAAAGATTCTACAATTTTTCTCAAATTTTCCTTTAGATTCTCATGAATTGTGATGTTAAATGTAATGTATAATCACAAAATATAATTGAAAATTGGTTAGAGCCACTTACCCAATGATTTGGTACGAAAATCCTCATTTAAAATCACTCACTATTGGACCTAGGGTTTAAAATATGATAAAATGAAGCAAAAACCCGAATTACACAACTGAAAACAAGTTGCAGATGTCGCATTTGCGATCTAGGGTTCGCAATTGTGAAACCTTGCAAAAGCGAAGAAGCCTTCGCAATTGCGAAAAAGAACAGGGCTGAAAAAGGTAGCATTTGCGACAAAAAGTTCACAATTTCGAACTAGGCATCGCTATTGCGATAAAGATGTTCGCAATTGCGACCACACCAGAAACCAGTAGTCTCCCCGACACGAAAATGAGCATAATTCCCTCATACGATGTCAAAATTCAACGATTCTTTTTGCTATGGTTCCATAATTATGATACGGATATAATTATTTAATAAAAACTGAATTTGGAGTTCATTTTCTTAATGTGGTACCATTTATGCTTGAAGAAACGACGACGAAGCATAAAAAACAAGTGCAACACAACCTAAGCACATCCGAAACTCACCCAAGCCACTCGATATCTCGTCCGAATATACCAACAAGTCCCATACCGCAACACGAACTCCCTCATGTGATCAAAAAACCAAAAAAACCTCTAGAACTACGAATAGGATGCCAAAACACATGAAAATCACAATAAACTTTAAGAACTTCTAGAATCGTAACCAAGCGTCTGAACCATATCAAATTGGCTCCAAATGATACCAAATTTTGCAGGGAAGTCCCAAATGATCCAATGGAGTTGTTCCAACTCTCGGAATTTCATTTCGGCCCTGATATCACTAAAGTCAACTATTGGTCAAAGCTTTCAGCCTACTAAACTTCAACTTTTCCAACTTCCGTCGAAATGCTCCAAAATACCCTATGGACCTCCGAATCCAAATCCGGACGCACGCCTAAGACCAGAATTACCATACATAGCTATTCCCAAACCTGGAATGCCAATCGTACATCAAAAACATTGAAATGCACTTCAACCCAAATTTAGGAAATCCTTCCAAAATGCCAACTTTTCACAATAAGCACTGAAACGCTCCCGGGTCATCCAAAACCCAATCCAGATATACTCCTAAGTTCAAAATCATCATATTAACCTGTTGAAACTTTTAAATCCCGATTCCGAGGACGTTTACCCAAAAATTACACCTTAGTGAGTTCTCCCAACTTAAAACTTACGAAATGAGAATTTTCTATCTAAATCAACTCCGGACTTCCCGAAACTCAATTCCGACCACACATACAAGTCATAATACCTAAAGTGAAGCTATTGATGGTCTCAAACTGCCGAACTATAGGCTAGAGCTCAAAACGACCAGTCAGATCGTTACATACATTGACACAATCCAAATTTACCAAAAGTATCATCAATGGGTTGCTTATTTTGTACCATTATCCAAACCAGAAAAGATATATTGAAGGATAATTTACAATATCGTACCTTGCTCATTATGTTGTCTCCTTGCCTTGGTTGTGGAATTTATTGCTTTACTGACTTGGTGGAGAATCGCCAATCCATCCCTAGATTCCAGACTGCATTAATCCTCTTAGAATTCATTTCCAATAGGAATTTTAGTAATTTGTTGCACTATAAGTTCAAGAAAAATCTCTGCCAGCTTCTCATAGTTCCATTTCTCCTCCCGTATGTATATGACAGAAATTAAGGGTCCACTAAACAAGACAGATGTGATGATCCAAAATGTCATCTTTAAATTAAATAATCATCTCGGTGTTTTAAGACTTTGAAAAAAGTGCTATCAATAATTCCTCGACTTGTGTGCGCAGTCTGTAGAATTTTTCGGAAGGTTTTTGTATGAAAAATAGATTAAATTATGAATTAGATTTTTAAAACTCAATTGAGTTGACTTCGGTCAACATTTTGAGCAAACGAATCCGGATCCAATATTTGACCATTCCGGTAGTTTCGTATTGTGATTTGGGACTTGGTCATATGCTCAAAATCGAATTCAGAGGTCCCTAGATCAAATTATCGCCATTTAACGGAATCTAGAAATCTAAAGCTAAAAGATTTCTTAAGTTTGACCGGAGAATTGACTTTTGAGAAAACAACCCTGGAATGGAATTTTGATGATTCAAATAGTTTCGTATGGTGATTTTGGACTTAGGAGCATGTTCGGATATGGATTTGGAAGTCTGTAGGACAATTCGGCGCATTTTGGCGAAAGTTGGAAAATAGAAGATACCGATAGTTGACTTTTTGATATCGGGGTCGGAATCCAGTTCTGAAAATTTTTATAGCTTCGTTATATCGTTTATGACTTGTGTGCAAAATTTGAAGTCAATCGGACTTGATTTGATAGGGTTTTGCATCGAATATAGAAGTTAGAAGAATTGGAAACTCATAATTCGATTCATGGCGCGATTCGAAATTTTAGTGTTGTTTAGCGTGGTTTAAATCCTCGACTAAGTTCGTATTGTATTATAGGACATGTTGCCATATTTGTTTAGAGTCCCGAGGGGCTCGGGTGAGTTTCGGAGTGGTTTCGGACCATTTAGGCCAATTTAACTTGTTGGATTTTGACAACAAGGTTCGAAAATTCTGATGCAAGGAGCATAATTTGGAAGCTTATATCTAGCAATCTATAAGGAATCTGAAACTGTACAAAACATGAAAGTTGTAGCCCTTGCATTCTAGTTTCCAGATAACCATTAAGCATTTGGATATTTATACAGAAAGTTATGATCGATTAAATAAGAGCTGGTAAAGCTGTTTTGAAATTTCCCAGAAATTTCTGATGCGAGTAGGCTACTCTGGAAGCTTATATCTCGAAATATATAGGGAATCCGAAAATATGCAAAACATAAAGTTATAGCCCTTGGATTCCAGTTTCCATAAAGTTAAACCATTCGTCATTCGGACATTTGTACAGAAAGTTATGGTCGATTGAATATGGATGGTAAAGCTGTCTCTGGTGGATTTTTAGTGACGACTTTTAGTGACGAAAATGGACTTTTAGTGACGGATGGGCAGAAACTTAAGGACAAAAAATGCTCATTTTCTTCATTTTCGTTTTGGGATTTTTGGAGAGGTTCTTGGGCGATTTTGAGGTGTTCTTCACGATTTCAACTCAAGTAAGTGTCCTATACTCGAAAGTATTTATATTACATAAATCCATGGTTATTTTCATCTATTAATTTGGATTTAAATGGAAGAAAATCTAGATTTTTGCAAAATCTTCCAAAAATGAAAATTTTAGATTTGGAGGTCGAGTTGTTATCAGAATTTGATAAAATTTGTATGGGTGAACTCGTGGTTGAATGGGTTGTCGGATTTTGTGAGTTTTGTCGGGTTCCGAGATGTGATTTTTAGTACAATTTCGAATTTTTAATGGAAAATGTAGAATTTCATATGGAATTAATTCCTATAATTTTTATTGACTGAATCGAATTGTTTATGACTAGATTTGAGAATTTCGGGCACAAATTCGCGAGGCAAAGGCTTGTTGGAATTTTGAACTGGTTGCAAAGCGAGGTAAGTGTTTGGTCTAACCTTAGCTTGAGGGATTAGGAGTTGTGTCCTATTTGTTATGTGTTATTTGTTGAGTACGGTGTATAGGCATGGTGACGAGTATCTATATGTTGGGGTCAAGCATGCCCGTGAGTCTTATACTTTGATTAATGTGACTCCATTTCGTATTGTATATGCTCTATATGATAATTTCTATTGAGTAATATGACTTGTGGAAGTATTATTGTTAATTGAACTTGGTAGAGCGTTGGCTCAAGTTGAGAATTTAATTGTTGAACATTATAGAGCATTGGCTCAAGTTGAGAATTGAATTGTTGAACATTGTAGACCATTGACTCAAGTTGAGAATTGAATTGTTGAACATTGTAGAGCATTGGCTCAAGTTGTGAATAGAATTGAGAAGTAAACGTGAAAGAAGAAAGGAGAGAGAAAATCATGATATTGTCTCCCTTGCCGGGATGTTATTGTTTTGATGTTGTTTTCCTTGCCGGGATTTGATTGTTGTACTATTGTTCTCTTACCGGGATTTTATTGTGATTTCATTTATTTCCTTTCCCTTAGTTCTTGTGATTGTTGTTTGGGCGAGGAAGAGTGTTAAAGCACGAAGTGTGATGCTGTGTATGATTTTGTGAGGAAGAGTATAAAGCACGAAGGGTGATGTCGTGCCGCACGATGTACAATTCCGTGTCGATTATATTGATTTTATGGTGAGGAAGAGTGTAAAGCACGAAGGGTGATGCCGTGCAGTTTATATTGATTCTTATGGTGAGGACGAGAGTAAAAGCACGAAGGGTGATGTCGTGCACTTGTCCTTGATTTTTCCTGATTCTAATTGAGTTATGTTGTCCTGCACGTTTATTTGCTGATTTTCCTTTATTACTTGATTTTATTTCGATGTTATAGATTCCCTTACCCTATTTGCCTTGTGTTTGTTGCTTGGGTGAGGAAGAGTGTAAAGCACGAAGGGTGATGCCGTATATTGTTTTGGTGAGAGAGTGTTAAAGCACGAAGGGTGATGCCGTGCACTTTCTGTTTGCTGTGTTTACTTGTTATTAACAATTCAAGTGTATTAACTGTTTAGATCCCTTTACTGTTATGATCCTTTGTGTTGGGATCCATAGTGTTTACAATACCTCGCCTTATTTTTTTTATATGTTCAATACTTTAAATTTCAAGAATTGTTACATTTTTAACTCAATTGATTTCTCAACTAAAGTTTCCTTAAACCGTTTGAGGTTGTACTTTACTTAAAAAAGAATTTCTACTATGTTTTGATTTATTAATTTCTCGTATTAAAGGTAATAATTCCTTCGATATTGTACTTTAGTTGAAAATGGTATTTTCTTTATCAAATGATTTCTAAAAATAACTTCATCTTTTCTTGTTGATTTCCTAATTGGGTTGGAAGTTGTACTCTACTTTATCTTAAGTGAATGAGGCTCCTTGAACATTCTTAATTGTATTGGGTTATGGAACCTATGAGCTGAGTAACATGAGAATATCGTTGTGCAATGTGTGATAGAAATATGTGGGCACCAGGTGCCGGGGAAAATATTATGGTTTTATTTAATGGCACGTGAGTTGTCCGTGCGGTTGTGACATAAATATGGGCACGAGTGACACGACTCCAGTTCGCCCTCCGTGAACATGTCGTGATGGCACCTAGTCCCTACAACTAGGTAAGCCTAACAATGCGAAATTTATACAACTTGCGGAAAACAGAACTAACTTTTAGAAAGAAACAACCGAAAACTTTACTGTCAAGAGAAAACTGTATAAAAGTACCACTTGACATAATACAACTCATATCACGAAATCCAAAACAAACTCCCAAAACCCGGAAACTCACAGGAAACACAGGCTAATAGAAATGAAATATACTACTCTAACTCAAGAATGTCTACACAACCGAAAGAAGGGAAAATCATATACTTGTAACGGCCCGAACCGTCGTTTCCTGTATTTTCATCCCGTATTCCTCGTTAAATGCTTATTCAAGTTTCAATATGTGTACTTGGTGAATTTGAGTCAATTCGGATCGAGTTTGGTATGAAATGGGACAATTAGTCTCTTTAAGGAAGAATTAGTTTGGAAAAGTCAACTGGACATTGACTTGTGAGTTAGAGGGCTCAGAATTGAATTCCGATGATTCGGTTAGTTTCGGGGGATGATTTAAGGCATAGGAGCGCAATCGGAATTAATTTTGGAGGTCCGGTGAAGAAATTAGCTCATTTTGGCGAAGTTAGTATTTTGGCGATTTCCGGTTGATAGGTAAAATTTTGATCCGACGGTCGGAATGGAATTCCGAGAATTTTTGTAGCTTCATTATGTCATTTTGGACTTGTGTGCAAAATTTGAAGTAAATCGGACGTGATTTGATAGGTTTCGGCATCGGAAATAGAAGTTGGAAATTCTAAAGTTCATAAAACTTGGATTGGAGGTTGATTCATGATTTTAGCATTGTTTGATGTGATTTGAGGCCTTATGCAAGTCCGTAATGTATTTTGGGACTGGTTGGTATTATTGGTCGGGGTCCCGCGGGCCTCGGGTGTGTTTCGGATGCCCAACGGGTCATTTTTTGAAGATTTTTGCCGTTTTGAGCATAAATGTAATGATCTAAAGGTTCATTTTTAGTTCTAGAGATCCAAATTTGATTTCGAGACTTCCAAAATTTAAATCATGAATTATAGGACTGATATAAAAATTTTAGTTTAATTTCATCAAGTCGCGATTGGGTTTTTGACGTGAAATGTGAGTTAATTGGTTAACGAGTGAAATGGGTATTGAACTGGGCAAACGAGCTCTGAATTGAGTTTCAATTGAAGGGTTGTGTTTGTATTATTATTTGTGACTCATAGGAATAAGAATCGTCTAATTCCGAGTTCGTATGATGGAGTTAGAGCCATTTTAGTGAAAAATGGATGTGCTGCAAATTTCTTAAAAGCTGCTGTATTTTCTGCAGCAGTGAACAGTACCCGCGCGTGAACAGTAACCGCGCGGGTGAACAATGAACAGTGACCTCACGCGCATGAACAGTGCCCCCCGTGAACAGTACCGAAAATTTCTGGACAGATTTAATGTCCAGCAGTCCGAGTTTGGTCATTTGTTTTGACTTCCAAGCTCGGATTTTGGGCGATTTTTAGCAAGAAATATTGGGAAATCTTGAGGTAAGTCACTTGTGATTATTTCTACTCCATAATATTGAATTATCATCGAATAATCCGACTAGATTACATGTTTTTGAGGAGTAAATTGAAGATTTAGGCCTAGGGATTTGAAAATAAGATTTAAAGATTTGAGGGGTCATTTGAACTCCGATTTTGGTAACTTTTATATGTACGGACTCATGGCGAGACGAGGAATCCGGTGATATGACTTTCATAATATTTCGAGAAGTGGGCCCGGGGCTCGAGTTTTGCGAATTTCGTGAATTTCGATATTTTTCGAGTCTTTTCGATTGGGTTATATTCCCTTAGCCTATTGTAATGTATTTGTTGTGGTTTTGAGCAGATTTGATGCGCGAAGAGGTAAATTCAAGAGGCAAGGGCATAGCGGAGTAGACATTGTACCGTCTTGAGGTGAGTAATGATTTTAAATGATACACTGAGGGTTTGAAACCCCGGATTGCACAACATACTGCTATGTTGAGATGAGACACGCATTGTATGACGAGCGCGGGGTCATTTACTATTGGGGATTGTGACTTGGTCCATCCCAGTTGATATTTTTACCGCGTAATTGATAAAGATTTATTGTTTTCACTATGATTGGGCTTATTGCCATATTTGGGTTTCGTGCCAATTATCTGAAATCTTTTGTGAATTTACATCACTATTTTCCTCACGAATTGAAATATTATTTGAACTCAGTCCAATTGAATTATATTATTTTGTGAACTCAGCTACATTTATACTCAACTCGAGATTTAATGATATTTATAATGCTGTTGAGCTGAGCACTATTGTTTTACTGATGCCCAAGAGGCTTATGATTATTTTCTGGACTGATTGAGGCCGAGGGACATACGTGAGGATATGTTGAGTGATGTGAGGAAGCTTTCAGGCCTCGAGTGTTATATTAGGAGGCTTTCAAGCCTCGTGTGTGATCTGTGAAGAGTTTCAGGCCTATTGATATTGCGCTTGGGCTGTATGAGCCCTTCCGGAGTCTGTACACACCCCCAGTGAGCGCAGGTACCCAGGTGAGTTGAGAGTGGGCCCGAGAGGCTGTTGCTTGTGTGTGGTGAGTTGGGAGTGAGCCCGAGGGGCTGATGTTGTGTGCTGGTGAGTTGGGAGTGAGCCCGAGGGCCTGATACTATACTAAGATTTACATATTGAGCCCGAGGGGCAAGCTTTTGATTTATCCTTACTGTGGAAATTATTTGTCTTTACTGTTTTAAAAGAAGAATTATTTGATACTCACTATTTTACTATATAACTGATTTTACTGCTCGGGATAGCGCTATATTGTCCCGTTATGAGATTTCATGTTTTCAGTCGTTATTTATTTTTATTACTCACTGGGTCGGAGTACTCACATTACTCCCTGCACCATGTGTGCAGATACAGGCAGAGCTGAGTTCGCTCCTGAGCGCTGATTCTTTCCAGACCAGGCGGTGACTAGGAGTAACGAGGTAGCTGTTGACGTCCGCAACCCCATTTTCTCCCTTATCTTTGTTATTTATGATAATTTCATACTTTGTAAAATATTAGTAAACTCTGTAGTAGCTCATGACTTGTGACACCCTGATTTCGGTCTGAGTTGGGAGGGTTTTCCTTGTTCTATCACGTTTATTTTGCATTTAAGATTATATTGCCCATGATTTAGGCTTATTCCTGCTAAGTAATTATAAAGAGATGTACTGTTTTGTTGATTGGCTGGCCTTGTCCTCACGAGAGGCGCCATCACGACCGGGTTCGGGGATCGGGTTGTGACAGTTGGTATCAGAGCCTAGGTTACTTAGGTCTCACGAGTCATGAGCAGGTTTAGTAGAGTCTCACGGATCGGTACGGAGACATCTGTATTTATCCTCGAGAGGCTGCAGAACCTTTAGGAAAAATTTCATATTCTTGAAACTCTTATCGTGCGTCCTTGATTCAGCTTGAAAAGTAACTCCTGAAATTCCTTCCACGTGTTCGTATGCGCGTATGAGCGCTCAGTATCAGATGTGCATCAACGGCTTGTGATTCCCCGATCGAGGGGCGAGATGTGATCTCTATGAGTTGATGTTGGGCCGGTCTGGAGGACTTGAGGTCGGATCTTTGCCTATGGCTTGAGCACCGAGGTGTTGATTGTGTGAGCAAGTGTTTTGAACTTATATGTTCGGTATTGCCCCTATTGGTTTGAATGACGGCTGGATAGCTACGTGATGAGTATGTCAGTACTGCGAGATGTATCTATATGACTCGGAAGTGGCGAGGAAGGTCTGTTGGATGATAGATGAACCATTAAGTGTTTGATTTCCATTGTAATTGGATGTGTAGCCTCGAGTTATGGGCGCGTGAATAATCTTTTCATGTCTCATATCTGGAGTGAAGTAAATTTCATGTTACGGTATGAGTTTGGACTCAGGAAGATTAAGTGACTGTGTAATGTGTATGGTAGTGGAAGGTATACAAAATGTTAATTGGAGGCAAAACAAGTGGGTTATCTCCTGCGGAGTGTTCTAAGGTGGTATGATCCTTATGTTGGCTATTAGAAGATCTCATTTACAAGTGAAGAATATGCGTTGAAATCTAAATTGTGCTGCCTAGAGAGTGGGCTTAACTATTGTGTGAGTGAATACAAGAATTGCAGAAGAGTTAAAAATTCTAGATGATTTGTGTTTTTACAAGCTTATGAAGGAGTGAGTTCAATCTCACTATGGTATTACAACAACAATAGAGTATGTGCGTTATGATTTATTGAGTGCGTTTTGTTATATGGCTTTGATCCAAGTTGGGGAGTTTGCTATTAATTAAGTTGATTGCACGGTTAAGAGCTATATTGTTCCAGTCTGCCACAGAGATGCCTTGGTATTATTCGATCCCGGTTCCACCTATTCTTGTGTTTCCTCATATTTTTCTCATTATTTAGGGTACACCCCGAGAGTTTTTTTCTTTACCTATTCATGTATCTACCCCGGTGGGAGATACTGTTGTTGTGGACCGTGTGTACCAGTCATGTGTTGTGATTATTGGGGGTCTGGAGACCCGAGTTGATGTATTGCTATTGAGCATGGTGGACTTTGATGTTATTTTGGGCATGGATTGGCTATTTCCGTGTCGTGCTATTCTAGACTGTCATGCTAAGACAGTCACTTTGGCTATGCCGGGTGTACCGCGGATCGAGTGGCGTGGTGTGACTGATTATATCCCTAGTAGAGTGATCTCATTCTTGAAGGCCCAGCGTATGGTTGGGAAGGGTTGCCTTTCATATCTAGCATTTGTGAGGGATGTTGGAGCTGAGACTCCTAGTATTGATTCTGTCCCAGTTGTGAGGGATTTTTCCGATGTTTTCCTACAGACCTATCGGGCATGCCACCGGACAGGGATATTGATTTTGGTATTGACCTTGTGCCGGGCACTAAGCCCATTTCTATTCCGCCATATCGTATGGCACCAGCAGAGCTGAAAGAATTGAAGGAGTAGCTTCAGGAACTCCTAGATAAGGGGTTCATTCAGCCTAGCGTTTCCCCGTGGGGTGCACCTGTTTTATTTGTGAAGAAGAAAGATGGCACAATGAGAATGTGCATTGATTATAGGTAGTTGAATAAGGTAACAGTGAAGATCAAGTATCCTTTGCCTCGCATTGATGACTTATTTGATCAGCTTCAAGGAGCGAGGGTATTTTCTAAGATTGATCTCCGTTCGGGCTATCACCAGTTAAAAATCAGGGAGTCGGATATTCCCAAGACTGCCTTCAGGACTAGATATGGTCACTATGAATTTTTGGTTATGTCTTTCGGGCTGACCAATGCCCCAGCAGCGTTCATGCATTTGATGAACAATGTATTTCAGCCTTATCTGGATGCATTTGTTATTGTATTCATTGATGATATCCTGGTGTACTCGCGTAGCCAGGAGGAGCATGCCCAACATTTGCGTGTAGTGTTGCAGAGATTGAGAGAGGAGAAACTTTATGCAAAATTCTCCAAATGTGAATTTTGGCTAAGTTCTGTGGCATTTTTGGGACACATAGTGTCCAGCGAGGGTATACAGGTTGATCCAAGGAAGATAGAAGCAGTGCAGAGTTGGTCTAGACCGTCCTCAGTCATAGAGATTCGGAGTTTTCTTGGGCTAGCAGGCTATTATCGCCGATTTGTTCAGGGGTTTTCTTCTATTGCATCGCCTTTGACCAAGTTGACTCAGAAATGTGCCCCATTTGTATGGTCCGGCGAGTGTGAGGAGAGCTTTCAGAAGCTCAAGGCACTTCTGACCACAGCTCCAGTGTTGGTGTTACCATCAGCTACAGGTTCATACACGGTATATTGTGATGCTTCCAGAGTTGGGATTGGTTGTGTGCTAATGCAGGAGGGTAGAGTTATTGCTTATGCTTCTCGTCAGTTGAAGCCCCATGAGAAGAACTACACTGTTCATGATTTGGAGTTGGCTACTATAGTTCATGCCTTAAAAATTTGGAGGCACTATTTATGTGGCGTATCTTGTGAGGTGTTCACTGATCATCGCAGTTTTCAGCATTTATTTAAACAAAAAGATCTTAATTTGAGGCAGCGGAGATGGCTTGAGTTACTTAAAGACTATGATATTACCATTCTATATCATCCGGGAAAGGCCAATGTAGTGGCCGATGCGTTGAGCCGAAAGGCAGTCAGTATGGGGAGTTTGGCTTATATCCCAATTGGGGAGAGGCCTCTTGCAGTTGATGTTCAGACCTTGGCCATCAGTTGGTGCGATAAGATATTTCTGAGCCTAGCCGGGTATTGGCTAGTGTGGTTTCTCGATCTTCCTTATATGATCGCATCAGAGAGCACCAGTATGATGATCCGCATTTTCTTGTCCTTAAGGACAGAGTTCAGCATGATAATTCCAAAGATGTGACTATAGGTGATGATGGCGTATTGAGGATGCAGGGCCGTATTTGTGTGCCCGATGTTGATGGGCTTAGAGATTTGATTCTTGAGGAGGCCCACAGTTCGCGGTATTCCATCCATCCGGGTGCTGCGAAGATGTATCAGGACTTGAGACAGCATTACTGGTGGAGGAGAATGAGGAAAGACATTGTGGGATATGTGGCTCGGTGTCTCAACTGTCAGCAGGTGAAATATGAGCATCAGAGACCAGGCGGTTTGCTTCAGCAGATGATTATTCCTGAGTGGAAATGGGAGAGAGTTACTATGGATTTCGTGAGTGGCCTTCCTCGGACTTTGAAGAATTTTGATTCGATTTGGGTCGTTGTGGATAGGCTGACCAAGTCAGCGCATTTCATTCCGGTGTGTACCACATATTCTGCGGAGCGGCTGGCTAGGATCTTTATTCAGGAGATTGTGCAGTTGCATGGTGTTCCAGTTACTATTATTTTGGATAGAGGTACTCAGTTCACTTCTCAGTTTTGGAGGACTTTTCAGCATGAGTTGGGCACTCAGGTGGAGTTGAGTTCAGCATTTCATCCTCAGACGGACGAACAGTCCGAGCGTACTATTCAGATATTGGAGGATATGTTGCGTGCCTGCGTGATTGATTTTGGAGGTTCTTGGGTTGAATTTTTACCACTTGCAGAGTTTGCCTACAACAACAGCTATCAGTCCAGTATTCAGATGGCACCGTATGAGGCCTTATATGGGAGGCGGTGTAGAACTCCAGTGGGTTGGTTTGAGCCCGGTGAGGCTAGGTTGTTGGGGACAGATTTGGTCCAGGATTCCTTAGAAAAGGTGAAGGTGATTCAAGAAAGACTTCGCATAGCTCAGTCGCGTCAGAAGAGTTATGCGGACCGGAAGGTCCGAGATGTGTCATTTATGGAGGGCGAGAAGGTTTTGCTGAAGGTTGCGTCGATGAAGCGTGTTATGAGGTTCGGAAAGAAAGGGAAGTTGAGTCCGCGGTTTATTGGACCATTTGAGGTACTTAGGAGGATTGGAGAAGTGGCTTACGAGCTTGCTTTGCCGCCTAGATTGTCGGGTGTTCATCCGGTATTCCATGTGTCCATGCTCCGGAAGTACATTGGGGACCCGTCTCATATTTTAGATTTCAGTACAGTACAGTTAGATGAAAATGTGACTTATAATGTGGAGCCAGTGGCTATTTTGAGTCGACGGGTTCAAAAATTGAGATCAAAAGATATAGCATCAGTGAAAGTATAGTGGAGAGGTCAGCCCGTGGAGGAGGCTACTTGGGAGACCGAGCAGGAGATGAGGAGCAGGTACCCGCACATATTTGAAACTCCAGGTATGTTTCTTAACACGCTCGAGGACGAGCGTTTGTTCTAGTTGGGGAGAATGTAACGACCCGAACCGTCGTTTCCTATATTTTCGTCCCGTATTCCCCGTTAAATTCTTATTCATGTTTCAATATGTGTACTTGGTGAATTTGAGTCAATTCGGATCGAGTTTGGTATGAAATGGGACAATTAGTCTCTTTAAGGAAGAATTAGTTTGGAAAAGTCAATCGGACGTTGACTTGTGAGTTAGAGGGCTTGGAATTGAATTCCGATGATTCGGTTAGTTTCGGGGGATGATTTAAGGCATAGGAGCGCAATCGGAATTAATTTTGGAGGTCCGATGAAGAAATTAGCTCATTTTGGCGAAGTTAGTATTTTGGCGATTTCCGGTTGATAGGTAAAATTTTGATCCGAAGGTCGGAATGGAATTTCGAGAATTTTGTAGCTTCATTATGTCATTTTGGACTTGTGTGCAAAATTTGAAGTCAATCTGGCGTGATTTGATAGGTTTCGGCATCGGAAATAGAAGTTGGAAATTCTAAAGTTCATTAAACTTGGATTGGAGGTTGATTCATGATTTTAGCATTGTTTGATATGATTTGAGGCCTCGTGCAAGTCCGTAATGTATTTTGGGACTGGTTGGTATTATTGGTCGGGGTCCCGGGGGCCTCGGGTGTGTTTCGGATGCCCAACGGGTCATTTTGGAAGATTTTTGCCGTTTTGAGCAAAAATGTAATGATCTAAAGGTTCATTTTTAGTTCTAGAGATCCAAATTTGATTTCGAGACTTCAAAAATTTAAATCATGAATTATAGGACTGATCTGAAAATTTTGGTTTAATTTCATCAAGTCGCGATTGGGTTTTTGACGTAAAATGTGAGTTAATTGGTTAACGAGCGAAGTGGGTATTTAACTAGGAAAACGAGCTCCGAATTGAGTTTCGATTGAAGGGTTGTGTTTGTATTATTATTTGTGACTCATAGGAACAAGAATCGTCTAATTCTGAGTTCGTATGATGGAATTAGAGCCATTTTAGTGAAAAATGGCTGTGCTGCAAATTTCTTAAAAGCTGCTGTATTTTCTGCAGCAGTGAACAGTACCCGCGCGTGAACAGTAACCGCGCGGGTGAACAATGAACAGTGACCTCACGCGCATGAACAGTTCCCCCCGCGTGAACAGTACCGAAAATTTCTGGACAGATTTAATGTCCAACAGTCCGAGTTTGGTCATTTTTTTTGACTTCCAAGCTCAGATTTTGGGCGATTTTTAGCAAGAAATCTTGGAAAATCTTGAGGTAAGTCACTTGTAATTATTTCTACTCCATAATATTGAATTATCATCGAATAATCCGACTAGATTACATGTTTTTGAGGAGTAAATTGAAGATTTAGGCTTAGGGATTTGAAAATAAGATTTGAAGATTTGAGGGGTCAATTGAACTCCGATTTTGGTAAATTTTATATGTACGGACTCGTGGCGAGACGAGGAATATGGTGATGTGACTTTTGTAATTTTTCGAGAAGTGGGCCCGGGGCTCGAGTTTTGCGAATTTCGTGAATTTCGATATTTTTCGAGTCTTTTCGATTGGGTTATATTTCCTTAGCCTATTATAATGTATTCGTTATGGTTTTGACCAGATTCGACGCGCGAAGAGGTAAATTCGAGAGGCAAGGGCATAGAGGAGTAGACATTGGACCGTCTTGGGGTGAGTAATGATTTTAAATGATGCATTGAGGGTTTGAAACCTCGGATTGCACAACATACTGCTATGTTGAGATGAGACACGCATTGTATGACGAGCGCGGGGTCATTTACTATTGGGGATTGTGACTTGGTCCATCCCAGTTGATATTTTTACTGCGTAATTGATAAAGATTTATTGTTTTTCACGATGATTGGGCTTATTGCCATATTTGGGCTTCGTGCCAATTATCTGAAATCTTTTGTGAATTTACATCACTATTTTCCTCACGAATTGAAATATTATTTGAACTCAGTCCAATTAAATTATATTATTTTGTGAACTCAGCTACATTTATACTCAACTCGAGATTTAATGATATTTATAATGCTGTTGAGCTGAACACTATTGTTTTACTGATGCCCAAGAGGCTTATGATTATTTTCTGGACTAATTGAGGCCGAGGGCCATACGTGAGGATATGTTGAATGATGTGAGGAGGCTTTCAGGCCTCGAGTGTTATATGAGGAGGCTTTCAGGCCTCGTGTGTGATGTGTGAAGGCTTTCAGGCCTATTGATATTGCGATTGGGCTGTAGGAGCCCCTCCGGAGTCTGTACACACCCCAGTGGGCGCAGGGTACCCAGGTGAGTTGGGAGTGGGCCCGAGAGGCCGTTGCTTGTGTGTGGTGAGTTGGGAGTGAGCCCGAGGGGCTGATACTATACTGAGATTTACATATTGAGCCCGAGGGGCAAACTTTTGATTTATCCTTACTGTGGAAATTATTTGTCTTTACTGTTTTAAAAGAAGAATTATTTGATACTCACTATTTTACTATATAACTGATTTTACTGCTTGGGATAGCGCTATATTGTCCCGTTATGAGATTTCATGTTTTCAGTCGTTATTTATTTTTATTACTCACTGGGTCGGAGTACTCACATTACTCCCTGCACCATGTGTGCAGATACAGGCAGAGCTGAGTTTGCTCTTGAGCGCTGATTCTTTCCAGACCAGGCGGTGACTAGGAGTAACGAGGTAGCTGTTGACGTCCGCAGCCCCATTTTCTCCCTTATCTTTGTTGTTTATGATAATTTCAGACTATGTAAAATATTAGTAAACTCTGTAGTAGCTCATGACTTGTGACACCCCAATTTCGGGCTGAGTTGGGAGGGTTTTCCTTGTTCTATCACGTTTATTTTGCATTTAAGATTATATTGCCCATGATTTAGACTTATTCCTGCTAAGTAATTATAAAGAGATGTACTATTTTGTTGATTGGCTGGCCTTGTCCTCACGAGAGGCGCCATCACTTCCGGGTTCGGGGATCGAGTCGTGACAATACTAAGGCTGGAATAAGATAGAGACTCCCAGTCTGCGGACGTGGCAGATATACCTCAAAGTCTTTGCTAGATGTCTCCGCCGCGAGGATAGTGCGTACCTGGAGCTGCACCTGAAAAACATGTGCAGAAGAGGCATGAGTACACCACATCGGTACTCAGTAAGTGCCAAGCCTAACCTCGGTTGGGTAGTGACGAGGAAGGTCAGGGCCCTACTGAGATAAATATAATAAATGATAAGCTAAAGGGAAACAGTATAGATAAAGTCTACAACGAGAATCGAAACAGGATAAATAAGGAATGCAGTAATAGAAAGCAAAGACAAAACAATACAAGGTAAACACTGCTCACAACATGCATGATAATCGGGGATCTCTTGGAATCCCGAGGATCTCTTGGTATCCTTCATAATAATTCGGGGATCTCTTGGTATCCTCCATAATAGTTTGGGGATCTCCTGGTATCCCGAGGATCTCTTGGTATCCTCAATAATGATTCGGGGATCTCTTGGTATCCTCAATAATAATTCAAGGATCTCCTGGTATCCCGAGGATCTCTTGGTGTCCTCAATAATGATTCGGGGATCTCTTGGTATCCTTAATAATAATTCGTGGATCTCATGGTATCCCGAGGATCTCTTGGTATCCTCAATAATAATTCGGGGATCTCTTGGTATCCCGAGGATCTCTTGGTATCCCGAGGATCTCTTGGTATCCTCAATAATTATATACACATGTGCCAAGGATCTCTTAGTATCCCGCACTCCCAATCCAGAACATAAAACGTGCAGGGGATCTCCTGGGATGCCGTCCCGTAGTCCCAAATTTAAAACAAACAATAACAGCTCAAAATATCAAATAAATTCCAAACTTATAACGAATACTAGTAAAATTCTAGCCTAACATGCTTCCTAGATTACAGACATGACAGTTTAAGCAAATAGGCAAGTAAGTCAACTAAACATGCTCTTCAAACTAATACAGGCTAATTTGCAATTAGAGTAAAACAAGTAAGCAAGAAAACTCAATTTAAATACTCCAAATAAAAAAATGGATTTTCAACAATTAGCTGAAGTACGCTCTCGTCACCTCACATACAAGGCATTCAACTACCAAATATCAAATCCTAAGGGACAAAGGTCCCCACACAAGGTTAGACAAGCCACTTACCTCGAACAAGTGCAAGTCAACCAGAAACCACGCTTTTGTCACGAGTATCCGACTCCAAATGGCTCAAATCTATTCAATTAAATTGCATATTGTAAATAATAATTCAAGTAATTGATTCTACAATTAAATTCTAAGCTAATACGCGAAATTATATAAAATGACCAAAATGCCCCTCGGGCCTACATTTTGGAATCGGGTAAAATTTATATTTCCAGAACCCTCGTACTCTCACAAGTCTAACCATATAAAAATCTCTCAAATCGGACCACAAATAGCCTCTCAAATCTCGAATTTAGAATTCAAAACTCAAGCCCTAATTTCTTACAATTTGGCTAAATTCTCAAAGATTTCAAGGATGATTCTACAATATAATCATGTTTTTAACTCATAAAACACACCTCCAATCAATCCCAGTCGAAACCCGCTTCAAATGATCCCAAGTAGCTCTCAAAATGCTAAAAAATGGTGGAAAATGAGTTTGGGTTCGCGGATGAACTGTTTTTTTAACATTCTGTCCGGGCATTGTAGCTAACCCTGTGCGATCGCATCGAGCAAAATTTCCAGGCCTCAAAATTACCCTATGCGATCGCAACTGGACCTCTGCGATCGCAATGCACCATCCAACAACACCGTGCGATCGCAACACCTGCTATGCAATCGCATAGCACAACCAAACAGCCCCCAAAATCCTCCCATGCGATCGCATTGAGCAAAATTGCTCTGCACTGACTGCAGCATTTCTGCAGCATTTTCCAACTTCAAAAATTCCTGTTAGCCATCCGAAATCACCCACAGGCCCCCGAGACCTCAACCAAAAATACCAACACCTCCTAAAACATCATACAAACTTGTTCCAACAATCAAAACGCCTCAAACAACGCCAAAACCATCAAATTACATCGAATTCAAGCCTAAGTTCTTCTAAAACTTCCAAAACATGCATTTGATCAAAAACCCAACCAAAACACATCCGAATGACCTGAAATTTTGCACACATATCCCAAATCACCTAACGAAGGTACAACAACTCTCGGAATTCCGTTCCGACCCTTGGATCAAAATCTCACCTATCAACCGAAAATCGCAAAAATACTAACTTCGCCAATTGAAGCCTAAATTAGCTACGGACTTCTAAAATTCATTTCGAACAAGCTCCCAACCTCGAAATCACCTAACGGAGCTAACGGAACCATCAGATTTCCATTTCGAAGCCATCTTCACACTGTTCCAACTATGGACCATTTTCCAACACTTAAGCTCTCATTTATAGACTAAGTGTCCCAAAACTCTCCAAAACTCAACACAGAACGTCCAGGCAAACCAAAATAGCGGAAATGAACTTAGGGGAAACAGTAATAGGGAATCGGGGCGTAAATTTCAAAAACGACTGGCCTGGTCGTTACATCCTCTCACACTTAAACATTCGTTCGTCCTCGAACGAGCATAAAGAACATACTTGATGTAGTGAAAAAATGAGGGTATCGGCTGTGCATATCCCGCTCGGTCTCCCAAGTCGCCTCCTCGGCCGGCTGACCCCGCCATTGAACTTTTACTGAAGCAATGTTTTTTTTCTCAACTTTCTGATCTGTCTATCCAATATTGCCACTGGCTCATCAACATAAGATAAATCCTTGTCCAACTGAACTGAGCTGAAATCCAACACGTGCGACGGGTCCCCGTGATATCTCCGGAGTATCAAGACATGAAATACCGGATGAACTCCTGCCAAGCTGGGAGGTAGGGCAAGTTCATAAGCAACTTCTCCAACACGATTCAATATCTCAAAAGGACCAATAAACCTCGGACTCAAATTCCCTTTCTTGCCAAATCTCATAACGCCTTTCATAGGCGAGACCCGAAGCAGAACCCGCTCTCCGACCATATATAAAACATCACGAACCTTCCTGTCCGCGTAACTCTTCTGCCTGGACTGGGCTATACGGAGCCTATCCTGAATCACCTTAACCTTCTCCAACGCATCCTAAACCAAATCTATACCCAACAGTCTAGCCTCACCCGGTTCAAACCAACCCACCGGGTCTTTGGTGCTCATAATTCACTTGCTTACAGTTGAGGCACCGAGGTACAAACCCGACTAGGCTCCGAAAGATCCAATCTCACAAACTGGCTGGCTAAGGCCTGAACATCCATCGCCATAGGCCTATCTAATGGTGGTAGGTAAGCCAAACTTCCCAAACTCTCTGCCCGATGACTCAAAGCATCGTCCACTACACTGTCCTTGCCCGGGTTATATGGGATGGTGATGTCATAATCCTTTCGCAACTCTAACCATATCCTCTGGCGCAAATTTAGATCCTTTTTCTTGAACATGTGTTGCAAGCTCCAGTGATCAGTATAAATCTCACAAGGCACACCGTACAATTAATGATGCCAGATCTTTAACGCGTGAGCAATAGCAGCTAACTCAAGATCGTGAATAGGACAATTCTTCTCATTTACCTTCAACTGTCTGGATGCGTAGGCAATCACCCTACCGTCCTACATCAATGCCGCTCCAAGGCCAATCATCGAGGCATCACAATAAACAGTATAAGACCCCGAACCTATAGGCAATATCAAAACTGGGGTTGTAGTCAAAGCTGTCTTGAGCTTCTAAAAGCTCGCCTCGCACTCTTTCACCCACTGGAACGGAGTACCCTTCTAGGTCAGTCTAGTCATAGGGGTTATAATCGATGAAAACCCCTCCACAAAACAACGGTAATAACCCGCCAAGCCAAGGAAACTGTGAATCTCTATAGCTGAGGATGGTCTGGGCCAACTCTACACCACTTCTACTTTCTTTAGATCCGCCCGAATACCCTCACTCGATACCACGTGGCCTAAGAATGCCACGGAATACAACCAAAACTCACATTTTGAAACTTTGCATAAATGTCTTTTCTCTTAGAGCCTGAATTACTGTCCTTAGGTGTTGTTCATGACCTTCTCGACTCTGGGAATACACCGGAATGTCATCAAATGACAAAAGAGTCAAGATATGGACGAAATACACTATGCGTCAAATGCATAAAAGCTGTTGGGGCATTGGTCAGCACAAATGACATAACAAGGAACTCATACTGACCATACCGAGTCCTGAAAGAAGTCTTTGGGATATTTGGCTCCCGAATCTTCAACTGATGGTAACCTGAGCGCATGTCAATCTTAGAAAACATCCGTGCGCCCTGAAGCTGATCAAATAAATCATCAATACAAGGCAAAGGATAATGGTTCTTCACTGTAGCTTTGTTCAACTATCGATAATCAATACACATACGCATAGAATCACCCTTTTTGTTTACCAACAAAACAGGAGCACCCCAAGGTGATACACTGGGCCAAATAAAACCCTTATTAAGAAAATTCCTGTAACTGATCCTTCAACTTAACTGAAGGTTTCACCTTATCCGTAGTCCATAACCTTAGGACAAGACCCAAACTTCAAAATCTGCCATTCGTCATAGGATCCGAATTCCACATCATCATACTGCATTAGTCTAATTTCAACACACTTAAACTTTTAATAATACTTAAATACTTCAAAATTGTTTCTTCGGGATGTTAAATTCTCCCCCACTTAGGGTCATTCATCCTCAAATACATGACGTAGCTTATCTCTTTCTTCGCACATCTTAATATCTCAAATTTTCTAACTTCCAAATTTTTTAGAAATTTCGGCAGAGCCTCCCCTGTAATTGGGCCTATCCACCTGATAGAGTAACACCAAGACAACTCCTAACAACACATACACAACCCAATGAAACACCACAATGTATATATCAATAACACTAATCTCATCATTATAAGCATCGCATTATCATGCTGATATCTAGACATGAAACACATCATCTGTATGCCAATAACCATGTCTCTGGCCATAATAGTTGTTCATAAATCACAACATTGCCAATTAACCTTATGTTAACAATCATCTTATTTCAGACCTCCACTTTACTCACAACGAGGCATTGGGACCTCATAATTAATTACCCAAATTAACGAGTCACATTTAACGCCACCTGGGCACTCATCTCATAGGCTAAAGCTCAACGTTTACAACAAAAAAATGGTTGAATATGAACAGAAAATATACAAGAATTGTCAAATAAGCCAAACAGGCATGATTCCTATTTAAAATATAGTACAAAATTTTAATTTCATAAAAGGAGAATTTTAAACACATTAACCTTTCACTACCAGGACCTTGTCCTTATATAGCATCCACCGCAGCTTGTAGCTCGGTTTAAAATATTTCACATTATATAATTTTTTGAGGATATCACCCTCAACTCTGAATCACAAATATTTGCACATTGTGCCAACTGAAATTTTTCATTTCCTTTCTTTCTTCTTTTCAATAATTTCCGTCAAAGAAAATCACAACATATAATGATAGAGATAGCTATCTCCATATAATAGCCCAGCGTGAGTATTCACATAAGTAGATTTTAAGATTACGAAACTCACTCATGAGTGGAGCATATTAAGAGGACTCACCTCAATTTTCAAAATCAAATTAAATTAAGGAAAAAAATATCAGTTTTATAACAATCAGAATTGTACTTGTAATGACACCATCTGGTGTAGTGGCCTCAGCCACAATATAGCAATTATATCAATGGGTCGGGCATCCACCTCTTACGCACCATCTACCTGTTTGTTCTCCATCTCTATCTTGTAGCGTATGTAGATTAGTACTATAATGGAGGGTGTTGACTGTGTGTTATGATGAAATAGGTTTCTCTAAAGTTTGGGATAATTTCTCATGATGTTTCTAGTATCACTACATTCATAACAACCCATATGCAGTTCGGCTGCTCATACTGAGTCTGTGCCGGATAACTAGAATAACCATTTAAGGAATCCCATGCTAGTGGTGCATTTAAAAGATAATTGTACCATGAGAGTGCCCTGATTAACTGGAGCACTACGAGTATTCTAAAATTGTTTTCATTTCCCTGCTGATACTGAAATGTAGAATTATTATGGACATAGGAACATCTAAAGTCCCAACATCATCCCATACAAATCTCAGCTCTTACTCATATACAAGTTTTAGAGAACTTTTGAATACCACATAAATGCATCTCATGCCAAATCTGATATGACACATGACCCACAATTTGATCGTTGATAGTGGACTCCCTTCACTTGGTGCAAGGCCATAAGATACATCCTGATACTCCACAATACTAACCTTTATTGCTCGTATGTCACCATCATGAGACACATCAAGCCATTCATTTGGCACATGTCCTTCTTAGGACAGTTAAACTCACTTCCTCCAGCATCTCGGTTGCTAGTTGTACCCTTTGCTAGATAGACATCTCATACGAACCACATAGTCCCTATTACCACCAACTATCTTCAGATCTACGTCCACCTCGTGACTCTACCATTACTGCAACGATTATGCAATTAAGTAAACCTTCTTAAGACCGTACTTATCAACCAGATGTCAGAACCTACTGCACCCCCATGTGCACAATTGAATGATCTCTCAATACTTCTGCATTATCGATATGGATGAAACGCGATAACAACGGCTGAGCAAATTCTTGGCTCCCTTATAATCTTTCTGTAGCATCACGAACCGTCGGCGCTAAATTGATACCAAGTGCGCAATTTCAATACACGAGTGGATGCAAAAAGAACATATGATATAAGCTCCAAACTGAATAAATGACGCACGATAAGAAATGAAATGAAGTGGAATTTTCCTAACGGTTACATAGCCTCTCGTAGATAAGTACAGACGTCTCCATACCGATCTACGAGACTCTAATAAACCGTCCTGTGTCCCGTGACTCGTATGAATCTAGAGCTCTAATACCAACTTGACACAACCCCAGTTCGCCCTCTGTGAACATGTCGTGATGGCACCTAGTCCCTACAACTAGGTAAGCCTAACAATGCGGAATTTGTACAACTTGCGGGAAACAGAACTAACTTGTAAAAGCAAATAACCGAAAACTTTACTATCAAGAGAAAACTGTATATAAGTGCCACTTGGCATAATACAACTCATATCATGAAATCCAAAACAAACTCCCAAAACCCGGAAACTCACAGGAAACACAGGCTAATAGAAATGAAATATACTGCTCTAACTCCAGAATGTCTACACAACCGAAAGAAGGGAAAATCATATACTAAGGCTGGAATAAGATAGAGACTCCTGGTCTGCGGACGTAGCAGATATACCTCAAAGTCTCTGCTAGATGTCTCCGCCGCGAGGATAGTGCGTACCTGGAGCTGCACATTAAAAACATGCACAGAAGAGGGAAGAGTACACCACATCGGTACTCAGTAAGTGCCAAGCCTAACCTCGATTGGGTAGTGATGAGGAAGGTTAGGGCCCTACTGAGATAAATATAATAAATGATAAGATAAAGGGAAACAGTATAGATAAAGTCTACAACGAGAATCAAAACAGGATAAATAAGAAATGCAGTAATAGAAAGCAGAGACAAAACAATACAAGGTAAACACTGCTCACAACATGCATGATAATCGGGGATCTCTTGGTATCTCGAGGATCTCTTGGTATCCTGAGGATCTCTTGGTATCCTCCATAATAATTAGGGGATCTCCTGGTATCCCGAGGATCTCTTGGTATCCTCAATAATGATTCGGGGATCTCTTGGTATCCTCAATAATAATTCGGGGATCTCCTGGTATCCCGAGGATTTCTTGGTATCCTCAATAATGATTTGGGGATCTCTTGGTATCCTCAATAATAATTCGGGGATGTCTTGGTATCCCGAGGATCTTTTGGTATCCTCAATAATGATTCAGGGATCTCTTGGTATCCTCAATAATAATTCGGTGATCTCTTGGTATCCCGAGGATCTCTTGGTATCCTCGATAATTGTATACACATGAGCCAAGGATCTCTTAGTATCTCGCACTCCCAATCCAGAACATAAAACGTGCAGGGGATTTTCCGGGATGCCGTCCCGTAGTCCCAAATTTAAAACAAACAATAACAACTCAAAATATCAAATAAATTCCAAACTCATAATGAATACTAGTAAAATTCTAGCCTAACATGCTTCCTAGATTACAGACATGGCAGTTTAAGCAAATAGGCAAGTAAGTCAACTAAACATGCTCTTCAAACTAACATAGGCTAATTTGCAATTAGAGTAAAACAAGTAAGCAAGAAAACTCAATTTAAATACTCCAAATAAAAAAATGGATTTTCAACAATTAGCTCAAGTACGCACTCGTCACCTCACGTACAAGGCATTCAATTACCAAATATCAAATCCTAACGGACAAAGTCCCCCACACAAGGTTAGACAAACCACTTACCTCGAACAAGTGCAAGTCAACCAGAAACCACGCTTTTGCCACGAGTATCCAACTCCAAATGGCTCAAATCTATTCAATTAAATTGCATATTCTAAATAATAATTCAAGTAATTGATTCTACAATTAAATTCTAAGCTAATACGCGAAATTATGTAAAATGACCAAAATACCCCTCGGGTCCACATCTCGGAATCGGGTAAAATTTATATTTCCAGAACCCTCGTACTCTCACGAGTCTAACCATATAAAAATCTCTCAAATCGAACCACAAATATCTCCTCAAATCTCGAATTTAGAATTCAAAACTCAAGCCCTAATTTCTTACAATTTGGCTAAATTCTCAAGGATTTAAAGGATGATTCTACAATATAATCATGTTTTTAACTCATAAAACTCACCTCCAATCAATCCCAGTCTAAACCCGCTTCAAATGCTCCCATGTAGCTCTCAAATGCTCAAAAATGGTGGAAAATGGTTTTGGGTTCGCGGATGAACTATTTTTTAACATTCTGTCTGGGCACTGTAGCTAACCCTATGCGATCGCATTAGAGCTCCTGCGATCGCATAGAACAAAATTTCCAGGCCTCAAAATTACCCTCTGCGATCGCAATTGGACCTCTGCGATCGCAATGGACCATCCAACAACACCGTGCGATCGCAACACCTGCTATGCGATCGCATAGCACAACCAAATAGCCCCCAAAATCCTCCTATGCGAGGGCATCCCTTGCTATGCGATCGCATAGAGCAAAATTGCTCTGCACTGACTGCTGCATTTCTGCAGCATTTTCCAACTTCATAAATTCCTGTTAGCCATCCGAAATCACCCCGAGGCCCCCGAGACCTCAACCAAAAATACCAACACCTCCTAAAACATCATACAAACTCTTTCCAACCATCAAAACGCCTCAAACAACGCCAAAACCATCAAATTACATCAAATTCAAGCCTAAGTTCTTCTAAAACTTCGAAAACACGCATTCGATTAAAAACCTAACTAAAACACGTCCGAATGACCTGAAATTTTGCACACATATCCCAAATCACCTAACAAAGCTACAACAGCTCTCGGAATTCCGTTCCGACCCTCGGATCAAAATCTCACCTATCAACCGGAAATCGCCAAAATACTAACTTCGCCAATTCAAGCCTAAATTAGCTACGGACTTCTAAAATTCATTCCGAACAAGCTCCCAATCTCAAAATCACCTAACGGAGCTAACGGAACCATCAAATTTCCATTTCGAGGCTGTCTTCACACTGTTCCAACTACGGACCATTTTCCAACACTTAAGCTCTCATTTAGGGACTAAGTATCCCAAAACTCTCCAAAACTCAACACCGAACGTCCCGGCAAACCAAAATAGCAGAAATGAACTTAGGGGAAATAGTTAATAGAGGATCAGGGCGTAAATTTCAAAAACGACCGGCCAGGTCATTACAACGAGGTGCCGTGAAAATATGAAAGTGGGCTGAGACATATATTATTTATGATTATGAAATGAGGTGTCACAAGGTGCCCTTTACTCGAAAGAATTATATTCGAAAGATGCTTATCTGAAAGATATTTATTTGAAGGAAATAAATTCGAAATATATTTATTGAAAAGCATATTATCTTAGAGATTATTACTTGAAGGATTTATAGGCGAAAGATTTATATTTGAAGGACTTGATTAATTGATTGCACTTGTATTTATTATTTGTTGAGAAACATTTATGTTATTCTGGTTGTCTGCTATTTATATCACTGGTTGATCATTGTTATTTGCTTCCTATTATTTTTGTACGCTATATTGCACAAGTTTATTTGGTAGTCTGGTCCTAGCCTCGTCACTACTTCGCCGAGGTTAGGCTAAGAACTTACCAGCACATGGGGTCAGTTGTGCTGATACTACACTCTGCACTCTTTTGTGCAGATCCTAGTGCTATAGATTTCGGATCACAGTGAGATTGATGTTTCTTGTTCATCGGGCGACCCGAGGTAGTCCTGCAAGCATCCGCAGGCCTTGTCGTCTCCTTCTATCTACTATTCTTGTTTCTTTCATGTATTTCCGGAGACAGTGTTGTATTTATTTCTTTGAGACCTTTATTTGTAGTACTCCTAGACAGTCTGTGAAGTTATGACACCAGTCTTGGGTTGATTTGTTATGGATTGGTATTAGCAGTATTATTAAAACTTTACAATGCAACCTTCCGCTTATTCAATTCTGTTGTTATCTAATTGTTGGCTCTTAACTGTTATAGGATTAAAAATGGAAACAAGGTAAATAGTTCAGTTAGTTGGCTTGCCTAGCTTTCACTAGTAGGCGCCATCACGACTTCTGAGGGTGGGAAATCTGGGTCGTGACAAGTTGGTATCAGAGTCCTAGGTTACATAGGTCTCACAATTCACAGACAAGCTTCGTAGAGTCTGAGAGATCAGTACGGAGACGTCTGTATTTATCTCCCAGAGACTACAGAGTTAGGAAAAGTTTCACTCCCATTCTTCTCTGTAGTGCGATTTTGTTCTCACATTGCTAAATTGAAACCTCTAATATTGTCCTTTCATGAATGGCGAAGTCACGTGCCGCTTCTTCAGCCGAACAACATCACAGACCGGTGATAGATCAATTATGTCTTCGGAGGCTTTGCGGAGGTTGGATAGGTTTCACCAAGCTCTTCGCTGCCACTTTCAGCGGTGCATCTTTTGTGTGATGACCCAAAATGTCATCTTTAAATTAAATAATCATCTTGGTATTTTATGACCTTAAAAAGCAGTATCAATAATTTCTTGACTTGCGTGCGCAGTCCGTATAATTTTCCGGAAGGTTTTTATGTGAAAAAAATGGATTAAATTGTGAACTAGAGCTTTAAAATCAACTGAGTTGACTTCGGTCAACATTTTGAATAAACGAACCCGGATAAAAGTTTTGACCATTCCAGTAGTTCCGTATTGTGATTTGGGACTTGGTTATATGCCCGAAATCGAATTCGGAGGTCCTTAGATCAAATTATCGCCATTTAACGGAATCTAGAAATCTAAGGCTAAAGATTTCTTAAGTTTGACCGGAGATTTGACTTTTTGATATCGGGGTCGAAATCTAGTTCTGAAATTTTTCATAGCTTCGTTATGTCATTTATGACTTGGGTGCAAACTTTGAAATCAATCGGATTTGATTTGATAGGCTTTTGCATCGAATATAGAAGTCGAACGTTCTTAGTTTCATTAGGCTTGAATTGGGGTGTGATTCACGGTTTTAGCATTATTTGATGCGATTTGAGATTTCGACTAAGTCTGTATTATGTTTTAGGACTTGTTGGTGTATTTTGTTGAGGTTCCGAGGGCCTCGGGTGGATTTCGGAAGGTTAATGGATATAAATAGGCTGCTGAATTTTCTTTTACAGCATGTGAACAGTACCCCGTGAACAGTACCGTGTACAGTACCCCCGTGAACAGTAAAAACGCGTGAACAGTAACTCCAAATTTTGGACAGAACGTTTATTTCTCGAATTAGAGCTCGGGAAGAGGCTATTTTTGGGAGATTTTCTGAGAAAACAACGGGGTAAGTGTTCTTAACTTAATTTTAGTTAGATTACTCGAATCTATTACTAGTTTTGGCATTTAATTGGTGATTTTAGTTGGGAAAATATTGAAAACCCTCTTGGTTTAATTTGAAGATTTGAGGGTCGAGTTGATGTCGGATTTTAGTAAAATTGGTATGGTTGGACTCGTGGTTGGATGAGGTTTCATATTCCGTAATTTTTGTCGGGTTTCGAGACGTGGGCCCCACGGGCAAATTTTTAGTGCAATTTCGGATTTTAATGGAAAATGTAGAATTTTATATGGAATTAATTCCTATAATTTTTATTGGCTGAATCAAATTATTTATGACTAGATTTGAGAATTTCGGGCACGAATTCGCGAGGCAAAGGCTTGTTGGAAATTTTGAATTGGTTGCAAAGCAAGGTAAGTGTTTGGTCTAACCTTAGCTTGAGGGATTAGGAGTTGTGTCCTATTTGTTATATGTTATTTGTTGAGTACGACATATAGGCATGGTGACGAGTATCTATATGTTGGTGTCAAGCATGCCCGTGAGTCTTATACTTTGATTAATGTGACTCTGTTTCGTATTGTATATGCTCTATATGATAATTTCTATTGAGGTATATGACTTGTGGAAGTATTATTATTAATTGAACATTGTAGAGCGTTGGCTCAAGTTGAGAATTTAATTGTTGAACATGGTAGAGCATTGGCTCAAGTTGAGAATTGAATTGTTGAACATTCTAGAGCATTGGCTCAAGTTGAGAATTGAATTGTTGAACATTGTAGAGCATTGGCTCAAGTTGAGAATTTAATTGTTGAACATTGTAGAGCATTGGCTTAAGTTGAGAATTTAATTGTTGAACATTGTAGAGCATTGGCTCAAGTTGAGAATAAAACTGTTGAACATTATAGAGCATTGGCTCAAGTTGTGAAGTAAACGTGAAAGAAGAAAGGAGAGAGAGAATCATGATATTTTCTCCCTTGCCGGGATGTTATTATTTCCCTTGTCGGGATTTGATTGTTGTACTATTGTTCCCTTGCCGGGATTTTATTGTGATATTTTTGATTTTCCCTTGCCCAAATTTCTTTGTGATTGTTGCTTGGGTGAGGAAGAGCGATAAAGCAAGAAGGGTGATGCCGTGCACATTTATATTATTCATATGGTAAGAAAAGAGTGTTAAAGCACGAAGGGTGATGTTGTGCTGCACGATGTACAATTCCGTGTTGATTATATTGATTTTATGGTGAGGATGAGAGTAAAAGCACGAAGGGTGATGCCGTACAGTTTATATTGATTCTTGTGGTGACGACGAGAGTAAAAGCACGGAGGGTGATGCCGTGCATTTGTCCTTGATTTTCCCTGATTCTTGCTGATAATTGAGTTATGTTGTCATTTACGTTTATTTACTGATTTTCTGTTGTTACTTGATTTTATTTTGAGGTTATAGATTCCCTTACCGTATTTTCCTTGTGATTGTTGTTTGGGTGAGGAATAGCGTAAAGCACAAAGGGTGATGCCGTGCATTTTTTTGGCGAGGAAGAGCGTTAAAGCACAAAGGTTGATGCCGTGTATTGTTTTGGTGAGAGAGAGTAAAAGTACGAAGGGTGATGCCGTGCACTTTCTACTGTTGTGTTTATTTGTTGTTATCAATTCAAGTGTTTAAACTATTTGAATTCCTTTATTGTTGTGATCCTTTGTGTTAGAACCTACAATGTTTGCAATATCTCACCGCATTTATACATGTATATACATTCCAATACTTTAAACTTCAATAATTGTTACACCCTTAATTCAATTAGATCCTCAACTATATCCCCTTAAACCGTTTGAGGTTGTACTTTTCTTAAAAAGGAATTTCTACTATATTTTGGTTTATTGATTTCTCGTATTAGAGGTAATGATTCATTCGATATTGTACTTTAATGGAAAAAGGGTATTTTCTTTATCGAATGATTGCTAAAAAATAATTTCATCTTTTCTTGTTGATTTCCTAATTGGGCTGGAAGTTGTACTCTACTTTATATCAAGTAAATGAGGCTCTTTGAACATTCTTAATTGTATTGGGTTATGGACCCTATGAATTGAGTAACATGAGAAGGTTGTTGCGAAATGTGAGACAGAAACATATGGGCACAAGGTGCCGGGAAAAATATGATGATTTTTATTAATGAAAGATTATGATATAGGCACGAGGTGCCGGGGAAAATATTATGGTTTTATTTAATAGCACGTGAGTTGTCCGTGTGGTTGTGATATAAATATGGGCAGGAGATGTCGTGAAAATATGAAAGTGGGCTGAGACCTATATATTTATGATTATGAAATGAGACGTCACAAGGTGACCTTTTGTCACGACACAATTCCCGAACCTGGTCGTGATGGCGCCTCTCATGAAGACAAGGCCCGCCATTCAACCCAATTCATCCTTTTAAGACAATTAATTAACACAATTATAGTATAAACATGGTTTAATAATATCCAATAGCGGAAAGTATAGATAAAATACGGAAATCCAACCCAAGTCAGCCCTAACCGGGGTGTCACAAGTCATGAGCTACTATAGAGTTTACTAAAATTCTACAAAGTATGGAATTAGGAACAAAGTCTGAAGATATCATAAATAACAAAAGATAAGGGAGAAAACGGGTCTGCGAATGCCATGCAGCTACCTCGATAACTCCGATGAAAACTGAACAGCAGAAAACTCGCTCTATGTCTCAGGAATACCTGTACCTGCACACATGGTGCAGGGAGTAATGTGAGTACTCCGGCCTAGTGAGTAATAAATATAAATAATGACTGAAGGTAAAAAAACACGTTAAGGCACACAACATTCTATACAGAAGCAGTGAAATCATTTAAAATAACAATTCGGTGAAATATCATGTGAAATTACTTTTAATCCAGTAAAACAGGTAATTTGGTAGTAAAATGACAAGTAGAAACCTGCCCCTCGGGCTCAATATCAAAACAACAAGTAGAAATCTGCCCCGCGGGCTTTGTATCAAAATAACAAGCAGAAATCTGCCCCTCGGGCTCAGTATCAAAATAACAAGTAGAAATATGCCCCTCGGGCTTAGTATCAAAATAGTAATTAGAAATCTGCCCCTTGGCCTCAATATCAAAATAATAAGTAGAAATCGGTCCCTCGGGCTTAGTATCTCAGAACAGTATCAGCCCCGCAGGCTCAGAACAGTATGAAGCAACCAGTCAATGAAATAAGAGCACATAATTATTATGGCAGATAATGCATATAAGGAATAAATGCATGAGTGCAATGTAATGCATATGACAGTACCCTCTGGTACCCACTGCGGCGTGTAGCCCGAGCCATCCATATTTATTTATCGTCGACGGCGCTCACTGGGGGTGTGTACAGACTCCGGAGGGGCTCCTACAGCCCAAGCGCAATATCAAGCCATCTTGTGGCATCAAATCTAGGCCCTCGGCCTCATATCAATATCAGTATAATCACCCAGGCTCTTGGCCTCAATATCAGTGTAATCAACCAGGCTCTCGGCCTCAATATCAATGTAATCAACTAGTCTCTCGGCCTCTATATCAATGTAACACTGCTGCGGCGCGCAGCCCGATCCATGCTCAGTCCAGAAATCATCATAAGCCCCTTGGGCATTCGTAAAACAATAGTTCTCAGCCCGAAATATCATTTAGAAATATCATTTAAGTTTTCAAATCTTAGAAAGATGGCTGAGTTTGCAACACAGTATTTAAAACCTTGGACTGAGATCAAATGATATGCAAAATATTCGAAAACAGTGATATCGATCCCTGAAGGATTCAAATAATTGGCAAGAAGCCCAAATGTAACAATCAAATCTAAGTAAGGATGATTCTCAATTTAGTTCAAGTAGAAAACACGGTAAAAAAACATCTCTCGGGACGGACCAAGTCACAATCCCCAATGGTGCGCTACCCCACGCCCGTTATCCGGCGTGCAAGTCACCTCAATATAGCGTTATGATGTGAAATTCTGGGGTTTCAAACCCTCAGGACATCATTTACATCAATTACTCACCTCAAACCGGCTATTTCTTTAATTCGCGATGCCTTTGCCCCCCGAATTGGCCTCTTGGTGCATCAAATCTATTCAAAATTAGAACGAATATGTCACATTATGCTGTAGGAACAATACCCAATCGAAAAAAACTAAAAAACATCAAAATCCCGAAATTTGGCTAAACCCGAGCCCCGGGCCCACTTTTCGAAATTCAGAAAAATTAACATCAACGGATTCCTTATCTCGCCACGAGTCTATACATATAAAATTTACCAAAATCGGACATCAACTTGACCCTCAAATCTTCAAATCTTATTTTCAAATCCCTAGGCCTAAATCCCCAATTTATTCCTCAAAAACATGTAATCTAGTCGGATTATTCGATGATAATTCAATATTATGGAGTAGAAATGATCATAAGTGACTTACCTCAAGATTTCCCGTGATGTTTCGCTCAAAATTGCCCAAAATCCGAGCTTGGAACTAAGAAAAAAATGAAGAAAATGGACTGCCCCTTTAACAGCCCAGAAATTTTCGGGGCACTGTTCACGCGTGTGGGTACTGTCCACGCGTGTGGGTACTGTTCACGCATCACTGTTCAAACTGCTGAAAAATCCAGCAGCTGTGCAAGGCAATTGCAGCAACTTTTATTTTCACTAAAAAGGCTCTAACTCCATCATACGAACCCGGAATTCAATGATTCTTGTTCCTATAAGTCACAATTAATAATACGAACATATTGCATCAATCGAAACTCAATTCGGAGCTCATTTGCTCAGTTCAATACCCATTTCACTCGTTAAACAATTAACTCATGTTTCGTGTCAAAACCCAATCGCGACTTGATAAAATTAGACCAAACTTTCCAGATTAGTCCTATAATTCATTATCAAAATTCCGGAAGTCTCGAAATCAAATTTCGATCTCTTGAACTAAAAATGGACCTTTGGATCATTACATGCTTATGCTCAAAACGGCAAAATCTTCCAAAAACTCTTCCAAAACATGTCCGAGCCTCATGGGACCCCGACCAAAAATACCAACATAATTCATAACATCATTCAAACCCGCTTCAATCATCAAAACACCTTAACCAACATCAAATTACCCAAAACTCATCGAATTCAAGCCTAAGTTTCCAAAAACTTCTGAAACACGCATTTGATCAAAAACCCGAACAAATCACCTCCGAATGACATGAAATTTTGCACATACATCCCAAATCACATAATGAAGCTACAACAACTCTCGGAATTCCATTCTGACCCTTGGATCAAAATCTCACCTATTAACCGGAAATCGTTAAAATACTACTTTCGCCAATTCAAGCCAAATTCCACACCGGACCTCCAAAACCAATTCCGATCGCGCTCCTAAGTCATAAATTACCTAATGGAGCTAGACAAATCATAAAAATTCCGATCCAAGATCATTTACACATAAGTCAACGTCCGGTTGACTTTTCCAAAACAAACCTTCCTTAAAGTGACTAAGTGTCTCATTTCCTACTAAAACCAATCCAAATCAACTCGTTCACACCCAACACTGATAATGAAGCATAAAGAAATAGGAAATGGGGAAAACGGGGCGGTAACTCATGAGACGACGGGTCGGGTCGTCACATCCTCCCCAACTTAAACAAATGCTTGTCCTCGAGCATACCCAGAGTTGTCCTAGAAGCCAACCAATAGCTGAATGACCTTACCAAGAATATACCCGTGGGTGATCCCACACTACCCCATCTCACATAGGTCCGATAACACAACATAGCTGAAATTTCACAATCCATCTAGTCCATAAACCATAGAACCACACTGCACCTTCCGAAATCACACACAAGATTAGAACCTCACATCTATATTCAGAATAAGCCCGAACCAACTGTAATAATCGATACCTTCAACCTCAAGTGCAATTACATGATAGACCACATAACTCAAACGGTTGTAGTGATAACTTCTAATCACAGCAGTTGCACACAACACTCGAATACCAATAGAAAAACTCTTATCAACTAAAGTGTCTTCTCAAAACTTTTACATACTGCCAATGCTAACTAAATCACACGGTAAGCCATAACCATTTTCCATATCAACCATTCATGAAACCACTTCTCCTTTGGCAAATGCTACATCAAATTTATGAGCCGAAGCTCGATATTATCCTTCCAACATGCTGAAATCAAATCCGTTCGTATTCATTAATGATCCCACTGATCTCTTCTAATCCAACACATTATTCTAGTGATATGACACATCAATACAGGTCTAAGCCACCACTCGCACAATACGTGCGCCAATAAGCAACAGTTCGAGCATACTCAATTCATGAAAATGACTCAAACGAAAGAGCTGTACCTCAAGCTCACCAGTACCACCACAAAACAAGGCTGAGAACCCATCTCACATCATAGAAATATAACACACGAATCTAACCCGGAAGGTCATATCTCCACAAAGCTTCGCTGCCATGTGCGACCTTATCCAAACACTAGTTCACATGAGACGCCCCAAGTCACCATGCTCAAAATCATCAACCAAGCGCAATTTGATATCTAGTACCACCAGTGAATCACCATTCCCACAGAGAAGTACATAATACACTGCCATACCGGAAAACCTCACTATTGCGCCATCTGGTTACCCCAAAAAGGAAGAATACCTTAAAGAAAAGAGTCACTTTGCAAGTTCCACAAGTACCACCCCAACAATATGCTATGGGCTCGTCAATCACAGTGGAACCAAGATATATGAATAGACCAATAATAACCGGCTCTTCTATAGCTCACATTGACATCAACCTCACGAGAAACTTAGCTGCCAATAACATAATCCACCTGGCACGGTCACAGACCTCCAGTCCAAGCATATCATATAGAAGCAATCCAACAAGTACACATGTATATGCTAACTGAAACAAGATTCTAATTCTCCTTGACTGGAATAAATAATACTCTATATCGTAGGCATGAGCAAACTGCGCAGTCATAGCTCAAATTAGCAAGTTAACACAGAATTAGTAATTACCAAGTTTGTTCTGGAATTTAGCATCTTGGAAATCTCAAGAATAGTCCAGATAGTTCTTAACAGAGTTACAAATACGAGAAATATTATACCTTAGCCCAATATCCCACTCTAGGCATATCATAGCCTACGTATCTTCCGAGCATGAATATTAGCTCAGTGCTTGCACACAGGTTCAACCCTCACATATATTCGCGCTCACAGCGCATAGTTATCACCATCAATTAGCTCAACTAGTGCATCCAAAGAGTTTAGATAAGACACTCACCTCAAACATGCCACAATCCCGAAATAGTATATTTTTGAGAATTCCCTGTCTCCAAATTCCTAGATTACATAAATCACCGTAACTGATCACAACCTCAGCACTCAATGACTGACACATCCCTCAAGTACGATCATTTCATGATAATTATTCTCAAAATTTTCCTACAATACATAGCAAGATCGAAATATTGGCAGTCGATCAACCAAGTGGGTGTTGAAATACCAATAAACATTTGTTGGTTATAATATAGTGTGCACCCTTCTAAGGTCTTACCGAGCAGTTATAACATTCATCTAAATACCTGAAACTGACTATTCCATCCAGAACTCGTGACCTTCCCTTTAAGAATGAACTGCCAAGTTGCACATGAAAATATTAATCTGTACCACACACCACGTCTATCATGCCATCTTGTTGCAAACACAAAATCTCATTAGAAATTTCTGGGCTATAGGAAAATTACATTCCGGCAGTTAGAAATCTTCTATTTGCTCCCATTTAGGAGGAGTTCGTAATATACAATATGTTCCGCACACCGGTAGAAGATATCCGGCTCGAACTATGGTAAAAACCATCAAGAAAACTTTCAAATCTACTCACACATACCCAAGTTATCAAAACGAAATTCCTCTGGCTTGACTAGGCCATGTAGGTCACCAACCCAAAAATATTTCCATAAAACATCTGTAAAGCATCACAATATACGGTATATGAATCTGAAGCTGATGGCAAAACCAACACTGGAGCTGTGGTCAAAGCTGTCTTGAGCTTCTGAAAGCTCTTCTCACATTCGTCCGACCATACAAACGGTGCACCCTTCTGAGTCAACTTGGTCAAGGGCGATGCAATGGATGAAAAATCCCTCACAACTAGGATAGAATCAATACTAGGAGTCTCAGCTCCAACATCTAGCACAAACGCTAGATATGACAGACAACCCTTCCCAACTATATGCTAGGCTTTCAAGAAAGAAATTACTCTACTAGGAACATAATCAGTCGTACCACGCCACTCGATCCGCGGTACACCCGGCATAGCCAAAGTAACTGTCTTAGCATGACAGTCTAGAATAACATGACACAGAAATAACCAATCCATGCCCAATATAACATCAAAGTCCACCATGCTCAATAGCAATAGATCAACTCGGGTCTCCAGACCCTCAATAATCACAACACATGACCGGTACACATGGTCCACAACAACAGTATCGCCCACCGGGGTAGATACATGAACAGGTAAAGAAAGAAACTCTCGGGGCGTACCCAAATAAAGAGCAAAATATGAGGACACATAAGAATAGGTGGAACCGAGATCGAATAATACAGAGGCATCTCTGTGGCAGACTGGACAATTCCTGTAATAACAGCATTTGAAGCAATAGCATAAAAAAAATAGGCCCGTCCACCGCCTGATCGACCTTAATCCCCGTAAGCAATAACCGACTCACCAACACGCCTCAAACTGGAACCAATATAGCACAAAATCATGCAATCAACTTATTTAATAGCAAACTCCCCAACTTGGCTCAAAGACATAGATCAAAACGCACTCAATAAATCATAACGCACATACTCTATTATTGTCGTAATACCATAGTGAGATTGAACTCACTCCTTCATAAGCTTGTGGAAACACAAATCATCTAGAATTTTAACTCTTCTGCAATTCTTGCATTCACTCACATAACAGTTAAGCCCACTCTCTAGGCAGCCAAATTTAGATTTCAACGCATATTCTTTACTTGTAAATGAGATCTTCTAATAGACAGTATAAGAATCGCACCACCTTAGAACACTCTGCACGAGATAACCCACATGTTTCACTTCTAATTAATATTTTTGTATACATTTCACCGTCATTCACATTACACAATAACTTAGTCTTCCTGAGTCTAAACTCATACCGTAACATGAAATTTATTTCACTCCATATAGGAGACATGAAAAGATTCTTCACGCGCCCATAACTCGGGGCTACACATCAGATCACAATGAAAATTAAACACTTAATGGTTCATCTATTATCCTGACGCCCTTCCTCGTCACCTTCAAGTCATATAGATATATCTCGTAGTACTAACATACTCCTCACGTGGCTATCCAACCATCATTCCCACTAATAGGGATAATACCGGACATATAATTTCAAAACTCTTGCTTGCACAATCAGCACTTCGGTGCTCAAGCCATAGGCAATGATCCAGCCTCAAGTCCTCCAGACTAGCCTAACATCAAACTCATAGCGATTATGTCTCGCCCTTCGTCCGGGGAATTACAAGCCATCAAGGCACATCTAATATTGAGCGCTCGTTCGCGCATACGAACACGTGGATGGAATTGTAAGAGTTACTTTTTTGTTTTCCAGCTGAATCAAGGACGCATGATAAGAATTCAAGAATATGAAGTTTTCCTAAAGGTTCTGCATCCTCTCGAGGATAAATACAGACGTCTCCGTACCGATCCGCAAGACTCTACTAAACCTGCTCATGACTCGCGAGACCTAGTAACCTAGGATCTGATACCAACTTGTCACGACCCAATTCCCGAACCTGGTCGTGATGGCTCCTCTCATGAAGACAAGGCCAGCCATTCAACCCAATTCATCCTTTTAAGACAATTAATTAACACAACTATAGTATAAACATGGTTTAATAATATCCAATAGCGGAAAGTATAGATAAAATACGGAAATCCAACCCAAGTCAGCCCTAACCGGGGTGTCACAAGTCATGAGCTACTATAGAGTTTACTAAAATTCTACAAAGTATGGAATTAGGAATAAAGTCTGAAGATATCATAAATAACAGAAGATAAGGGAGAAAACGGGTCTGCGAACGCCATGCAGCTACCTCGATAACTCCGATGAAAACTGAACAACAGAAAACTCGCTCTATGCCTCAGGAATACCTGTACCTGCACACATGGTGCAGGGAGTAATGTGAGTACTCCGGCCTAGTGAGTAATAAATATAAATAATGACTGAAGGTAAGAAAACACGTTAAGGCACACAACATTCTATACAGAAGCAGTGAAATCATTTAAAATAACAATTCGGTGAAATATCATGTGAAATTACTTTTAATCCAGTAAAACAGGTAATTTGGTAGTAAAATGACAAGTAGAAACCTGCCCCTCGGGCTCAATATCAAAACAACAAGTAGAAATCTGCCCCGCGGGCTTAGTATCAAAATAACAAGCAGAAATCTGCCCCTCGGGCTCAGTATCAAAATAACAAGTAGAAATATGCCCCTCGGGCTTAGTATCAAAATAGTAATTAGAAATCTGCCCCTCGGCCTCAGTATCAAAATAATAAGTAGAAATCGGTCCCTCGGGCTCAGTATCTCAGAACAGTATCAGCCCCTCAGGCTCAGAACAGTATGAAGCAACCAGTCAATGAAATAAGAGCACATAATTATTATGGCAGATAATGCAGATAAGGAATAAATGCATGAGTACAATGCAATGCATATGACAGTACCCTATGGTACCCACTGCGGCGTGCAGCCTGATCCATCCATATTTATTTATCATCGTCGGCACTCACTGGGGGTGTGTACAGACTCCGGAGGGGCTCCTACAGCCCAAGCGCAATATCAAGCCATCTTGTGGCATCAAATCTAGGCCCTCGGCCTCATATCAATATCAGTAGAATCACCCAGGCTCTTGGCCTCAATATCAGTGTAATCAACCAGGCTCTCTGCCTCAATATCAATGTAATCAACTAGGCTCTCGGCCTCTATATCAATGTAACACTGCTGCGGCGCTGCCCGATCCATGCTCAGTCCAGAAATCATCATAAGCCCCTTGGGCATTCGTAAAACAATAGTTCTCAGCCCGAAATATCATTTAGAAATATCATTTAAGTTTTCAAATCTTAGAAAGATGGCTGAGTTTGCAACAAAGTATTTAAAACCTTGGACTGAGATCAAATGATATGCAAAATATGCGAAAACAGTGATATCGATCCATGAAGGATTCAAATAATTGGCAAGAAGCCCAAATGTAACAATCAAATCTAAGTAAGGATGATTCTCAATTTTGTTCAACTAGAAAACACGGTAAAAAAAACATCTCTCGGGACGGACCAAGTCACAATCCCCAATGGTGCTCTACCCCACGCCCGTTATCCGGCGTGCAAGTCACCTCAATATAGTGTTATGATGTGAAATTCCGGGGTTTCAAACCCTCAGGACATCATTTACATCAATTACTCACCTCAAACCGGCTATTTCTTTAATTCGCGACGCCTTTGCCCCCCGAATTGGCCTCTTCATGCATCGAATCTATCGAAATTTAGAAAGAATATGTCATATTATGTTGTAGGAACAATACCCAATCGATAATAACTGAAAAACATCAAAATCCCGAAATTTGGCAAAACCCGAGCCCCGGGTCCACTTTTCGAAATTCAGAAAAATTAACATCAACGGATTCCTTATCTCGCCACGAGTCTATACATATAAAATTTACCAAAATCGGACATCAACTCGACCCTCAAATCTTCAAATCTTATTTTCAAATCCCTAGGCCTAAATCCCCAATTTATTCCTCAAAAACATGTAATCTAGTCGGATTATTCGATGATAATTCAATATTATGGAATAGAAATGATCATAAGTGACTTACCTCAAGATTTCCCGTGATATTTCGCTCAAAATTGCCCAAAATCCGAGCTTGGAACTAAGAAAAAAATGAAGAAAATGGACTGCCCCTTTAACTGCCCAGAAAATTTCGGGGCACTGTTCACGCGTGCGGGGCACAGTTCACGCGTGTGGGTACTGTTCACGCTTGTGGGTACTGTCCACGCATCACTGTGGGTACTGTTCACGCATCACTGTTCAAACTGTTGAAAAATCCAGCAGCTGTGCAAGGCAATTGCAGCAGCTTTTATTTTCACTAAAAAGGCTCTAACTCCATCATATGAACCCGGAATTCGATGATTCTTGTTCTTATGAGTCACAAATAATAATACGAACATATTACTTCAATCAAAACTCAATTCTAAGCTCATTTGCTCAGTTCAATACCCATTTTGCTCGTTAAACAATTAACTCATGTTTCGTGTCAAAACCCAATTGCGACTTGATGAAATTAGACCAAACTTTCCAAATCAGTCCTATAATTCATTATCAAAATTCCGGAAGTCTCAAAATCAAATTTCGATCTCTAGAACTAAAAATAGACCTTTGGATCATTACATGCTTATGCTCAAAACGGCAAAATCTTCCAAAAACTCTTCCAAAACTTGCCCGAGCCTCATGGGACCCCGACCAAAAATGCCAACATAATTCATAACATCATTCAAACCTGCTCCAATCATCAAAACACCTCAAAAAACATCAAATTACCCAAAACTCATCGAATTCAAGCCTAAGTTTCCAAAAACTTCTGAAACACGCATTTGATCAAAAAACCCGACCAAATCACCTCCGAATGACATGAAATTTTGCACACACATCCCAAATCACATAATGAAGCTACAGAAACTCTCGGAATTCTATTTTGACCCTTGGATCAAAATCTCACCTATCAACCGGAAATTGCTAAAATACTACTTTCGTCAATTCAAGCCAAATTCTACACCGGACCTCCAAAACCAATTCCTATCGCGCTCCTAAGTCATAAATTACCTAATGGAGCTAGAAAAATCATAAAAATTCCGATCCGAGATCATTTACACATAAGTCAATGTCCGGTTGACTTTTCCAAAACAAACCTTCCTTAAAGAGACTAAGTGTCTCATTTCCTACTAAAACCAATCCAAATCAACTCGTTCATACCCAACACTGATAATGAAGCATAAAGAAATAGGAAAAGGAAAACGGGGAGGTAACTCACGAGATGACGGGTCGGGTCGTCACACCTTTACTCGAAAGAATTATATTCGAAAGATGCTTATTTGAAAGATATTTTTTTGAAGGAAATATATTCAAAACATATTTATTGAAAAGCATATTATCTGAAAGATTATTACTTGAAGGAATTATAGGCGAAAAATTTATATTTCAGCCATTCTGTGTGCAACAAAGTTTGTTGGATCTGCTCCAGAATTTTGAGAATCCTTCTTAAAATTTTGCCCCAGTTACTTAATCGATTTCTGACTGTCTGGCATATGATGGCATCGGCTGGACCTGCTCCGGAATTTTGAGGGTCCTCCTCAAAATTCTGCCCCAGTTTCTGGTTTTGGGGGGAAATAAAAATTTTATTAAGATATGACCGAACCCACAGGGCTGCCTATGTATCCCCTCTTCAACAGGAATCAGGTCAAGCATTTTCAGTTACATCAGGTGAATGAATGTAAACAATCTTAAATGTAGCATCTCTTAACCGCATCTAAATTGATAGGTTTTAGCCAAACTTCTCCATCCATTTCTACAAGTATGAGTGCTCCTCCTGTTAGTACCCAGTGAACCATGTATGAAACTTGCCAGTTGGATGAAAATTTCCCTTTGGCTTCATCCTGATGCGGGAAGATCCACTTCAGCAATAGCTGCCCCGATGCAAATTGTCTTGGTCTGACCCTTTTGTTGAAAGCTCTCGACATTCTATTTTGATAAAGCTGACTGTGACATACTGCATTCATTCATTTTCCATATATGAGGTCTAGTTGCTCGTAGAGGCTCCTTATTTATTCTGCATCACTGAGTTCAGCTTCCAGTATGATCCTTAAAGAAGGAATTTCTACCTTGGCTAGAATAACAGCACCGGTACCATGAACTAGTAAATAGTTAGTTGCCCCAGTTGATGTATGGACCGTAGTGCGGTATCCCAATAGGGCAAAAGGTAACTTCTCGTGCCATTGTTTGTTATTTTCTACCATCTTCCTCAGTATATTCTTGATGTTCTTGTTGGCAGCTTCCACAGCTCCATTCATTTGAGTCATGTATGTTGTAGAGTGTTTGTCCTTGATTTTGAATGTTTCATACATGGCTTTCATCAAATCACTATTGAGATTGGCGGCATTATCAGTGATAATGGACTTAGGAACCCCGAATCGACAAATAATACGATCCTTGACAAAATCCACGATGACTTTCTTGGTTACAGCTTTGTAGGATGCAACCTCTACCCATTTTGTGAAGCAATCAATGGACACTAAAATGAATCGGTGCCCATTAGAAGCGGTGGGCTCGATTTTACCGATGACATCCATTCCCCAAGCAGCGAAAGGCCAAGGTGAACTTGTTGCATTGAACTCATTTGGTGGTACCTTTATCATATATGCATGTACCTGCCATTGGTGACATTTCTGGACGTACCTGATACAATCTGTTTCCATGGTCATCCAAAAATATCCAGCTCTATGTATCTTTTTGGTTAGAACAAAACCGTTTATATGTGGTCCGCAAGTTCCGGCATGTATCTCCTCAAGCAATCAGGAAGCCTCCTTTGCGTCAACACACTGTAACAACCCCAGATCAGGAGTTCTTATGTACAGGGTCCCTCGCTTTGGAAAAAGTGATTGGACAACCTCCACAGTGTGCGTTTTTGGGTATGGTTTCCTTGTTTCGGATATTCTCCTTTAGCCAAATATTTATTGATGTCGTGGAACCAAGGTTTTCCATCCATTTCCTCTTCAACATGAGAATAGTAAGCCGGTTGATAATGGATCTTCACTGGGATGGGATCGATGAAATTCTTATCTGGATGTTGTATCATTGATGACAAAGTGGCCAGTGCGTCGGCGAACTCATTTTGAATTCTGGGCACATGTTTGAACTCTATCATTGTGAATCTCTTTATCAACTCCTGCACTCGATACAAGTATGGCAGTATCTTGGTATTCTTTGTAGCCCATTCTCCTTGAACCTGATGTAGCAAAAGATCTGAATCACTAATTACCAGCAACTTTTGTATATTCATATCGATGGACAAATTGAGCCCCATAATGCAAGCCTCATATTCTACCATATTATTGGTGCACGGAAATCTAAGATTTGCGGATACTAGGTAATGTTGACCTGTTTTTGATACCAAAACTGCTCCAATGCCCACTCCTTTGAAGTTTGCATCCCCTTCGAACAACATTCTACAAATGTCATAGGCTTCAGCAATGTCCTCTCCTACGAATGATACTTCTTCATCGGGATTATACGTTTTTAATGGTTCGTGTTATCCTCCCATAGGATTTTTGGCAAGATGGTCAGTCAATGCTTGTCCTTTGACCACCTTCTGAGTTAGATAGATGTTATCGAACTCACTTAACAATATCTGCCACTTGGCTAGCTTCTCGGATGGCATGGGCTTCTGAAAGATGTACTTTAGAGGCTCTATCCTGGATATGAGGTATGTAGTGTAGGCACAAAAGTAATGCCATAATTTCTGAGCTGTCCATGTCAAAGCACAACAAGCGCATTCCAGTAGAGAGTATCGTGCTTTATAAGGTGTGAACTTCACACTCAAGTAGTATATGACTTGCTCATTTCTTCCTGTCTCATCATGCTGTCCCAAAACACATCCGAAGGCTCCATCTAACGGATAGGTGGAGTAGCAAAAGTCGTCCAGGTTTTGGCGGGACTAAAACCGGCATCGTAGACATGTGTTCTTTGATTTTGTCAAAACCATTTTGACAATCCTCAGTCTAACTGGTTTCAGCGTCTTTCCTCAACATTTTGAAGATGGGTTCACATATTACCGTGGACTGTGCTATGAAGTGGCTGATGTAGTTAAGGCGTCTTAAGAAGCTCATCATGTCATTTTTGCTCTTTGGAGGTGGTAATTCTTGGATAGCTTTGACTTTGGACGGATCCAACTCGATTCCTCGGCGGCTGATGATGAATTCCAACAGCTTTCCTACGGGAACCCCGAATGCACATTTTGTGGGGTTTAGTTTTATATTGTACCTCCTTAGCCTATCAAAGAACTTTCTCAAGTCTGCTATGTGATATGCGGCCCTCTTGGATTTGATGATGACGTCGTCAACATACACCTTTATTTCCTTGTGTATCATATCATGGAAGATGGTTGTCACGGCTCTCATGTAAGTATCCCCAGCATTCCTTAGACCGAATGACATCATCTTGAAGTAGTATACTCCCTACGGTATAATGAAAGCTGTTTTCTTTGCGTCTTCTTCGTCTATCCAGATTTGGTGATAACCTGCGAAGCAATCTACAAAGGATTGTAGTTCATGCTTGGCACAATTGTTGATTAGGATATGCATATTTGGCAGTGGAAAATCGTCCTTGGGGACTTGCTCTATTTAAATCCCGATAGTCAACATATACCTTGACCTTCCCATCTTTCTCGGAACTGGCACAATGTTGGCCAACCAAGCCGGATATTCAACCACTCTGGCACAAGATTATTATTACAGACCAATATAAATAAATTTCGTAATAAAAATCATTATACTATGGGGAGCCTTCATAGGCCCAACATCAGCCTGGAACCAACCCTTCAAATATAACACCTCTGAACATAGTGGTAGCCCATCCAAAACACACAAAGCTGGTTCCTAGTGTTTCAAAGTTCCCAAGGGCCTCAGGAACCCCGGGCAATGCTCACACCAGGATCAGATGTTCAACAATATTCACAAAGGAATGGAAAACCAGCTCCAATGTGTTAGAGTTCAGAGGTGTCTCATGGGCCCGAAACAGTGCTCACATTGGGGGTGGCAGGACCCTAGACAGCTAAGAGTAGGAGTTGAAAATAGTATGTAAAAGGTAGGAAGTAGTTTTAGAAAAGCAAAATAGTCTGGATTTTTAGAAGTAAATAGAAATAGATTACCAGATCACACGGACTATAAGCAGACACATACTTAGTAGATAGAGTTCAGACATGAACCCCAATGGTCAAAGAACAGAGTCACAATCAATTCAAACAAGGTTTCACACTGCCTTGGATCGATTTAGTTCATTAGCTAATACTAGGTAGCATATAGGCATATAATAAATAGAGAACAACATGCTGGGATCAAGTTACTGATCATACATCATACAAAAAAGGTAGCAACAGTTGAGAGCATAGAATTCATGAATTAATTAGGAAAATGTTAAAACACATAAAAACAGCACAAGGGTTGGGGCATGCTAGTTGATAAATGGGTAAATAAGTATCATAGATCAATCAGGAGTATGCTAAGGTGTATTAAACATACTAGCATATTGGACAAGACAATTCATAGGAGTTAAAGCATGCTAGTTAATAGAAACATAATGGCAAACAAAGGCATGTTGATATCTACAACAGATAGCATATTGAATAGGACAAGATAACAAAGATAAACATGTTGTTTAAAAGAAGTAGACAGGAAAAACATAAGTCTAATTTCATAGCATATATGATAGCAGAAATGGGGACATACCAGTTAAGAAAGAGCAACAAGAAAGTGAAGCAAATATGATCCAAGAGTCTAGCCTTGGCTTTCAGCCCTCTAGACAGTGCAATAAACACAAGTAATAGAAAGAATTGTAATGGAGAGTGTGGTGAATAAGAGAAAGAATGTGTGTGTGTTTCTGTCTTTCTATGTGTGTTCATGTGTTAGAACAATGAAAGGCTTTTATAGCATAAAATAGAGCAAAAAAATAAGGTAGGAAATCAATTGCACACAAATAAGGCAAAGAGATCAGTCATTCGGTCAATTAGGGCTAACATGAATCAATTAATAAGCAGAATTAAGTAAGTATCCCTTAAATTAAGGAGAATCTCACACGGAGTAAATCAGTAGATAAGATTGAGGTTTAAATAAGGTAATTAGTATGTCCCGAGATCAATCATAACATAGAAATCAGACCAGTAGATGAATTAAGGGAGGTAGTACCAATTATTAATCACACGTAAAGAAAGAATGAGCAAAAATCCTATAAGGAAATACCAGTTTTAAAGGGAAGCACAATTTCAAATTCTAATTAGGCAGGTAAATCAATGACAGAGCTAGGTAAGCAGGCAAAACATCATAACCAACAGTTAGATAATTGAAAACCCCAAGGTGTAAAGCCATAGAGGTGAAACTCCAGTAAAATCAGTCGAAAAAAGCAAAGAAGAAAACCAGAGTTATAAAATGCCTAAATGTTTAAAACATTTTGCAGAAATCTCTTAGAAAAATCGAAACCCTAGCTTTTAGGAAAAAATGAAATCGGTTGACAATAATAGTAAAAATAGAAAAATCCTAAAGGAAAAATACCAAACAAACTTAAAACACTTCAGATCTAAAGAGATCTAATGGATTCAACCTGAAATAACAAAGTTTATATTAAAAAATGATTAGAGGTGGAAAATCTGGTTTGAACTAGAGATTTGAAGTCATGAAAACACGAAAGTGATAGTACTCCCAAACATAGGGTTGAGTATAGGCAGATTAATTGAAAAGATGAGAGATTTGAACTAAATCAGGTTCGAATCCCTTGAGATCCCACCAAGTAACATAAAAATCGAACAACCAGTAGAGGTAGGAGGTCGGATAAGGCGGTAAATCACCAACTGATTCCATATCCGGTTGGGAATCAAAGGGATTTGGGAGGAGTTTTGAGTGACGACGCTCTAGGGTTTGAGAGCATCTGAGAAAGAAGGGAGGAGGAGAGGATTCAGAGGCGACATAATTGAGAGAATGGGTAGGGTTTGGGGGGTCATTGGATTAAAAAAGGAAAGGGATAATGTAGACCATTGATCTCAGAGATCAACAGCCATGATTAGAGGAGGTTCTGGGTCGAGTAAGGGTTATTTAGTTTGGGCTGAGGTGGATTGGGCTAGGGTTTTAAGTAATTGCGTTGGTATAATTGGGTTAGTTCCGAAAATGATTAAGGAAAAGGGGCTATTATTTAAATACCCTATTAATTGATAAAATAATTTTAAAAAATAGTTAATTAAATGATAAAATGACTTTTATGCATAAAAATGATTTACAATAATTACTTAATATTATAAAAATATAAAAGGTTATTTTCTTGTGAAATAAGGTAATTATGCACACATGAGCCATTATTACAAAGTTATTGCAATTATAACCCTAACATGTGAATGTGACTGTTCATGAAATAATTAAGGCTTAGTATAGATATAAAATAATAAAATTAAGTAATAAAAGTATCATAAAACCGTTTGTGATGCAATTAGTAATTATTTGGATTATAAAATGCTAGAACAAATTAGTTAAAATCCTTTTAAAATTACAGAAAATTATGGAAAAATGCTGGTTGATGCTCATGCACTATTTTGAAAGTATATATGCATTTTAAAAATATATGAGGGGAAAATTAGGTATCGACATCTGTCCCTCTTTATTCGGGAAGGATGAAAGAGTTTTCGGGTAAAAAATGATGACCGATTTTGACCGAATGGGATGTTCTGAAAAATAGAGGCCGAACTTTAGTCTCTGAGCTACCTGCATATCCCTGATTTTACAGGAATCAGGCTATGTGTAGTTTTGGATCCAACGGTGAATGAGGCTGCTGGATTTATTATATAAATGATGGCAATTTTTAGAAAAGGTTCTTTTGTGAAAGGTAGTATCAGATGGGCTATGCAGAGTTATGATTATGAGTCTGAAGTATAACGGGTGTATCACAGGGTAGGTATCTGAACGATCGTGGGGTAAAGGCGAGTAATTGATGGGAGTCGATTACGTTTGAAATAATTGTAGGGCATAAATGGAAATCAGAAGGGTATAAGCTAAAACTGGAGCGTCAAATTCTCCTATTTGAAGAACGGTAACTTCCTGGATTACCTGCAAAACTTAAAATACAATGAATGCGGGTATATAAAGTATTGCGAGAATTTAAACATGATGCAAGTTCCCTTTGGACTATGAAAGATTGTTTTTGGACAGTGAATATGACGTCCTTAGACCATGATGTCCGAGGCCATGAATCATAAGATAAGAGATTCGCAGGCAATGAAATGACATTCTCGGGCCATGAAAATGGTGCCTCTGAACCATGACGTCTTTGAATAATGATGCGCAGTATTGAGAGATCCTCAGGCCATGACATGGTGTCTTCAGGCTATGAGGATGATGCCTTCGGACTATGACGCCTTTGGACAAGCTGGCTATACATCAGCCCATGGAATGTAGAGACATGATACCAAAGGTAATAACAAGGCAACGCTTAGCCTCGTGCAGAGTTTTGGGACCAGAGCTTAGCCCCGAGAGAAGAAGATAATGCCAATTGAAAGTGGAGAAACACTTATGTAGAGGGAGACAATTCTTAGTCTCATGAAAAGAGAAGGCAATGCTTAGCCTTATGCAAATGTGGAGGCAGAGCTTAGCCTCATGCAAGGTTTGAGACAAGGCTTAGTCTCATGCAAAGAGAAGGCAATGTTTAGCCTTATGCAAATGTGGAGGCAGGGCTTAACCTCATGCAATATTTGAGACAAGGCTTAGTCTCATGCAAAGAGAAGGCAATGCTTAGCCTTATGTAGTGAACAAGTAGCAAAAAGGAGTAGAATATTTCTTAGCTGGAGGTATATTTGCATCTCCTGGCCTGATTGTTGTTAGGATAGTGACTTTGATATGTGTATATTTGTTAATACTCCTGTTATATTCCCTGTGCCTGCATCTAAAGAAAAAGCGTGAGTTTTGTAGGGGGAGGTTGGTTCGTGCCCTTGCCTACTTATTTTGCTTTGCTTTGCCTTGGAGACCCTGCTCGAGTTACCCTGGGTAACACCTGGTTGTCACAAAAATAAGATTTTCAAAACATATGTACTTATTGATGAAAGGGAGCTATTTTAGAAAACATGGTGGTATATGATATCAAGTAAATTAGATGACCTAATGAGTGTGACACTTTTATAGACATTGCGACTTCCATGCATTAGAATTTTGAGGGTCCTCCTCAAAATTCTACCCTAGTTTGATCTTTCAGCCGTTTTGTGTGCAACAAAGTTTGCTGGATCTGCTCCAGAATTTTGAAAATCCTTCTTAAAATTCTATCCCAGTTACTTAATCTGACTGTCTGGCATATGATGGCATCGGCTGGACCTGCTCCGGAATTTTGAGGGTCTTCCTCAAAATTCTGCCCCAGTTTCTGGTTTTGGGGGGAAATGAAAATTTTATTAAGATATGACCGAACCCACAGGGCTGCCTATGTATCCCCTCTTCAACGGGAATCAGGTCAAGCGTTTTTAGTTATATCAGGTGAATGAATGTAAACAATCTTAAAGGTAGCATCTCTTGACCGCATCTAAATTTATAGGTTTTAGCCAAACTCTCCATCCATTTCTACAAGTATGAGTTCTCCTCTTGTTAGTACCTAGTGAACTATGTAAGAACATTGCCAGTTGGGTGAAAATTTCCTTTCGGCTTCCTCCTAATGCGGGAAGATCCGCTTCAGCACTAGCTGCCCCGATCAAAATTGTCTTGGTCTGACCCTTTTGTTGAAAGCTCTGGACATTCTATTCTGGTAAAGTTGACCGTGACATACTGCATTCATTCATTTTCCATCTATGAGGACTAGTTGCACGTAGAGGCTCCTTATTTATTCTGCATCACTGAGTTCAGCTTCCTGTATGATCCTTAAAGAAGGAATTTCTACCTTGGCTAGAATAACATCTTCGGTACCATAAACTAGTAAATAATGAGTTTCCCTAGTTGATGTGCAGACCGTAGTGCGGTATCCCAATAGGGAAAAAGGTAACTTCTCGTGCCATTTTTTGTTATTTTCTACCATCTTCCTCAGTATCTTCATGATGTTCTTATTGGCAGCTTCCACAACTCCATTCATTTGAGTCATGTATGTTGTAGAGTGTTTGTCCTTGATTTTGAAGGTTTCATACATGGCTTTCATCAAATAAATATTGAGATTGGCGGCATTATCAGTGATAATGGACTCAGGAACCCCGAATCAACAAACAATACGATCCTTGACAAAATCCGCGATGACTTTCTTGGTTAAAGCTTTGTAGGATGCAACCTCTACCCATTTTGTGAAGTAATAAATGGACACTAAAATGAATCGGTGCCCATTAGAAGCGGTGGGCTTGATTGGACCGATGACATCCATTCCCCAAGCAGCGAAAGGCCAAGGTGCACTTGTTGCATTGAACTCGTTTGGTGGTACCTTTATCATGTCTGCATGTACCTGCCTTTGGTGACATTTCTGGATGTACCTGATACAATCTGTTTCCATGGTCATACAAAAATATCCAGCTCTAATTATCTTTTGGGTTAGAACAAAACCATTTATATGTGGTTCGCAAGTTCTGGCATGTATCTCCTCAAGAAATTTGGAAGCCTCCAATGCGTCAACACACCGTAACAACCCTAAATCAGGAGTTCTTATGTACATGGTCCCTCCGCTTTGGAAAGGTGATTGGACAACCTCCACAGTGTGCGTTTTTGGGTATGGTTTGCCTGTTTTGGATATTCTCCTTTAGCCAAATATTTATTGATGTTGTGGAACCATGGTTTTCCATCCATTTCCTCTTCAACATGAGAATAGTAAGCCAGTTGATAATGGATCTTCACTGGGATGGGATCGATGAAATTCTTATCTGGATGTTGTATCATTGATGACAAGGTGGCCAGTGCGTCGACGAACTCATTTTGAATTTTGGACACATGTTTGAACTCTATCTTTGTGAATCTCTTTATCAACTCCTGCACTCGATACAAGTATGGCAGTATCTTGGTATACTTTGTAACCCATTCTCCTTGAACATGATGTACCAAAAGATCTGAATCACTAATTACCAGCAACTATTGTATATTCATATCGATGGCCAAATTGAGCCCCATAATGCAAGCCTCATATTCAGCCATATTATTGGTGTACGAAAATCTAAGATTTGCGGATACTAGGTAATGTTGACCTGTTTTTGATACCAAAACTGCTCCAATGCCCACTCCTTTGAAGTTTGCAGCCCCTTCGAAGAACATTCTACAAACGTCATAGGCTTCAGCAATGTCCTCTCCTACGAATGATACTTCTTCATCGGGATAATATGTTTTTAATGGTTCGTGTTCTCCTCCCACAGTATTTTCGGCAAGATGGTCTGCCAATGCTTGTCCTTTGACCACCTTCTGGGTTACATAGATATTATCGAACTCACTTAACAATATCTGCCACTTGGCTAGCTTCCCGGTTGGCATGGGCTTCTGAAAGATGTACTTTAGAGGGTCTATCCTGGATATGAGGTATGTAGTGTAGGCACAGAAGCAATGCCATAATTTCTGAGCTATCCATGTCAAAGCACAGCAAGCGCGTTCCAGTAGAGAGTATCGTGCTTCATAAGATGTGAACTTCATACTAAAGTAGTATATGACTTGCTCCTTTCTTCCTGTCTCATCATGCTGTCCCAAAACACATCCGAAGGATCCCTCTAATACGGATAGGTAGAGTAGCAAAAGTCGTCTAGGTTTTGGTGGGACTAAGACCGGCAGCGTAGACATGTATTCTTTGATTTTGTCAAAAGCATTTTGACAATCCTCGGTCTAACTGGTTTCAACGTCTTTCCTCAACATTTTGAAGATGGGTTCACATATTACCGTGGACTGTGCTATGAAGCGGCTGATGTAGTTATGGCGTCCTAAGAAGCTCATCATGTCCTTTTTGCTCTTTGGTGGTGGTAATTCTTGGATAGCTTTGACTTTGGATGGATCCAACTCGATTCCTCGGCGGTTGACGATGAATTCCAACAGCTTTCCTACGGGAACCCTAGATGCACATTTTGTGGGGTTTAGTTTTATATTGTACCTCCTTAGCCTATCAAAGAACTTTCTCAAGTCTGCTATGTGATATGCGACCCTCTTGGATTTGATGATGACATCGTCAACATACACCTATATTTCCTTATGTATCATATCTTGGAAGATGGTTGTCATGGCTCTCATGTAAGTATCCCCGGCATTCCTTATACCGAATGACATCATCTTGTAGTAGTATACTCCCTACGGTATAATGAAAGCTGTTTTCTTTACATCTTCTTCGTCCATCCATATTTGGTGATAACCTGCGAAGCAATCTACAAAGGATTGTAGTTTATGTTTGGCACAATTGTTGGTTAGGATATGCATATTTGGTAGTGGAAAATCGTCCTTGGGGACTTGCTCTATTTAAATCCCGATAGTCAAAACATACATTGACGTTACCATCTTTCTTCGGAACTGGCACAATGTTGGCCAACCAAGTCGGATATTCAACCACTCTGAGAACCTTAGCTTTGATATGCTTGGTAACTTCTTCCTTGATTTTTATACTCATGTTTGGTTTGAACTTTCTATGTTTCTGCTTCACCGGCATACTCATATTCCTTTATGAAATAGATGTACTCCTTCTTCTCTGATGGTGATAAGTGAATGCTTATGCGAGTCTCCTTGACTGCTTCAACGTCTCCCAAATTGATTGCTTTGGTTTCGTCCAGGTTGGACTTAGGTTTGTTCTCAAAGTTCTCAACCACTTTGACAACTTCCTCAGGTATTTCATCCTCTTCTTCTGAGTCACTATCCTTATGTTGTGTTGTCTTATTACGTATCATAATCATCGGTTCATCAGTAAAAGTAATAATAATGCTAGGAACTCGGCGGGCCCGAAATAGTGTGGCAGTTCAATTCTTGAGAACAACTCCTTTCTCCACAATTTGAATTGTGAGGCCTTCTTGTTCCTCCTCCTCAATTATCACATTGCAATTCATATTCTCGTCTTCTAGGAGCAAGTTTCCCAACCCAGCCAAAGCTTTTTCCTCTGCAGATCCCCATATTGTATAGGCCTGGTGAAAAGTCTGACTTAAGTGTGGTACCGGATGCTCAAGAGGGTAATAAGGACCATGCCATGGAGGCGACCAATCATCATATTCCTGCCAGGTGTATGGATATCCTAGTCCAAACGTTGTGCCGTGACGTTTCAACTGTATCGGCTTTGTAATGCTCCGGAGATCCTTCTCATGTCCTTTGCCGAGTTCATACCCAGACCATACCAGTATGCTTTCTATTTTGTTACTCCACCACTTGTCCTTCTCAATTGCATTTACATGTTCAATGTGGTGATAATTATCTCCACCCAGCCTTCTTCTAATCTCGATAACCGAGATAGTTTGACTGGGGTAAATGGGGTAACTTCCATCTCCATGAATGATTACCTCTTGATGGTTCCATTCAAACTTCAGGGCCTGGTGTAGCATGGAAGCCATGGCCCCAACAACATGTATCAAAGGTCGAACCAATAGAAGATTGTATATAGCTAATATGTCTAGTTCTTGGAACTCAACATCAAACGAAGTTGGTCCCATCTGCAGACAAAGGTTAATCTCCCCAAATGTGGCCCTTTGAGACCCATCAAATGCTTTACATTCATGCTTCCTGCCCGTATCTCATGGAAATCTTTGCCCAACCTTTTAAGAGTAGTCAATGGACAAATGTTGAGGCTTGAACCTCTATCTATTAGGACCCTGGCAATGAATTTGTCTTCAAACTATACCGTGATATGCAGTGCCCTGTTGTGACTTAACCCTTCAGGCAGTAGTTCATCCTCGTTGAAGGTGATTTTATGACTCTCTAGTACTTGTCCTACCATGTTGGCCATTTCTCCGCTAGTGATATTGTTGGGCACATAAGCTTTATTCAACACCTTCATCAGAACATTCTTATGCGCCTCTGATTTTTCCAATAGTGACTGGATAGACATCTGGGCGGGGGTCTTATTTAAATGATTGATGACAGAGTATTCTCTAGCCTATACTTTCATCCAAAGATCGTCCGGTCCAGTTTCAATGACAGGTTGTTTGGTAGCAGCCTCCCTACTTGATCCTCCTAAATTTTCAGGTGTACAGATTCTTCCAGTTCTGGTCATTCCCTGTGCCGCACCAGATTCTTCCATCTTTGCCTTTCCCTTTCCCCTAGCTTCAGTAACGTAATCCCAATTTATGGAATTGGACTTTGAAGGGGGCGTGATTACTACTGTCACTGTGAAAGGTATGACCACTTCTACCTCAAATGGAATAGGTGTGGCTGCAGGTGGTGTTACTTCTACCTCAAATAGAACCGATGCGGTTACCTCAACCTTAATTGGCAGTTGTACCTGGACCACAATAGGATTGAGTGTGACTCCGGGCTTCTTAGGATCATTTCCTTCTTTGATAAGTCCAATCAATCCCTTGGGATCACACACCTCGTCAGTTTCTATCACATTGACCCCTTCGCCCGTATGATCTAGAAGAGGATTGTTGTGGATGTTAGGTGCAGCTTTGTTCGCCTGTATGACCTTGTTATCAATCAATGTCTGAATCTTATCTTTCAATGTTCGACATTCGGCAATGGTGTTCCCCTTCATACCGGAATGATATGCACATGTTTTATTTGGGTGACCCATTGAGATGAATTCTCCATTGCCAAAGCGAGAATAGGGATGACATAACCAGCGGCCTTCAATCATTCGTACAACTGGTCGATGGGTTTAGCAATGGCGGTGTATTGTCTCGGTGGTTTGCGATCAAAATTAGGTCGGGGTTTCTGGTAATTTGGGTGGGTTAGAGGTGAATGATAGTAGGTTGGTTGGGTGTTATAAGTGTGATAGGCAGTGGCAGGTTGAGAGTATTTGGGAGGTGAGGGTTGGTATGTAGGTGGAGGTGTTTTGTATTTGAGTGGAGATTTTGGGCCTGGGGCCACCATTACTGCCCCTACTTCTTCATTCTTTGATATGCCACCTGATTGCAATGCTTTGTTCGTGGCCTGCAGTGCCTCAAAATTTGTCACTATTCCTCTCTTAAATACCCTTTTCAATCCTTTCTCCGAGTTTGATGATATCGGAGAACTTATGATTCTCAATAACCATTAGCCTTTCATAATACTGTAGGTCCTGTGCCCGGACAAAGAACTTGTTTATTTGTTCCTCGTGTAATGTTGGTCTCACATTGGCTGCTTATGACCTCCACCAAGTAGTATACTCACAGAAAGTCTCCGTTGGCTTCTTCTTTAGGTTTTGGATATAGATGACATCTGGTGCATTCTCCGTATTGAACCTGGAACGGTCCATAAAGTCTGATGCCATGCTCACCCAATTGGCCAATTTCTTAGGATTCTGGCTTATGTACCAGGACAGGGTATCTCCGGTAAGACTTCTCATGAAGAGCTTCATCCGAATCTTTTCATCCTTTCCGACCCCACGAGCTTGTCACAATAAGTTCTCAAATGAACTTTGGGATCACCTGTTCCATAAAAAATTTCGAACTTGGGAGGTTTGTAACCCTGCGACAGTTCCACATCTTGTTGTATGTATAAATCCTCATAGTTCAGGCCTTCTATCCCTTGGTATGGCGTATTGATGAGGTGCGGGAGGATTTTGTGCACGTTGGTTTGGTGTATTTATAGGAGGTGCTGGGTTTTGAGCATTTTGTTGGTTAACATCTGGGACGTTCAGAGTGAGGGAGAGGTTTGCCAAGTTGTGGACCTGCTCAAGTCATTCTGGGCCGGAGTACTCCGACCTTCTGAAGTGCCAATATTCTCAGCAATTTCTTTTCGGATACCACTCAAATCATCCATATTAGCTTTTCCTCTACTTTTCCGATTACTCGAAGGAGGAGGAGGTGGAGGACCTCTAGATCTGGTGTGATATGCTGATGATGCCAGTATGTGCGAACCAACCTTAGGGGATGAGAATAATAAAATAGAGAAAAACAAAAAGTAAACAAGTCAGTAATGATTCTAAAATGTTTGTAGTATTTAAACACATATTGCGGGAATGTAAATTCGTGTCCTAATTTGGGAGCCTCGTTGGGCCCAAGGTAGGCCTAGCGACAAATAAATTTGGAGAATTTCAGTACCAATAATTTCCTCATTTCATTAATGTAAAAATGGATGAATCTAAAACGACACTAAATAAGATAAGTCACTAATAGCACTTGGCCTTATTACATTTGAAAAAAGCAAATAAATCTAATCTACTTGGTCCCAAAAGGACCTTCTCCAGGCTGGATGCTCTTGTCAATAAGATTCCCCAGTTCGCGTAGGTTCAGTAGTAGGTATACCCTTGTTAAATGTCCTCCTTTGCTTCCTTTAGTGTTCTAGCAATCGGTGACTCTCTTCCTCATTTTTCCCTACAATTCCATTAGACTGTACTCCAAATATTCCAACCTTTCGCTGGATTTAACAGCCCTCTCTCTCCATTCATTGATTAGTTTCATATCGGTCTTGTGTCGCCCTCTTTGGACCAACCCTTGGCTCGAATATTTCTGCTATGTTATCCTCTAACCATGATGGGTAAAGGTACACATGAACAATATGATATCGATTTGGCTCGATGGCGCCCTTTTCCACGATAATTTTCAACTGCCACATGTACTGAGCTTCACATTTGTATGGGACGTCATCATCCTGAAAATCTGCCCTGTAGTGACTCCTTTTAGCAACCCGTGGTATGACCTGCTTCCTGCCTGCCTATCTCATAACCCCGAGGGGAGCATAATGGTATATGCCCCTTAACCCGATCAGTACCAAGTGTGGAACATCCCTAGATCTGATGATGAACTCGTCGGTACGGAACCATTCGAACATCCATTGAACCTGATCCTCAGTCAAATTGCTAAAAACCTGCACCCACCCTATAGCATTTTCAGGTTGAGCAAACCTGTCTGGGATATAAGTCATTCTCTTAGGATGATGGAAAGCTATGTGATCACTCCACGACCTTCGCGGAAGCTCTTGATGGTATTGACCTTTTTTGAGATGCTCCAACAACCAAACATGTAACAGCAGATTACAACCTTCGAAGTATTTGTATCCCTTCTGACAACTCTTTATGTCATGGTATGTGTCTACTATGATCATAGTGACAATGGTATATATTTGCCCGTCGATCCCATTCATCAAGGTTTTGGCCACCATGGCTAGTCTGGTGTGGATTATATCCCATTGGATCGGGAACACTAACATAACCAAGAAATAGACAATGAACACAAAAACCCTGTGGTGGATCCAACCCAAGGAAGTAATAGGAAATTCGTCATCGAAGATACGATAAGATCTGCTGTGACCATATTGTTCATAGAGGAAGTCGAAGGCTATGTAGGAATTTTTCAAGCACTCCAAGTCATCATTCTTCTTTAGTCCCATCATCTTCATAAACCCCCTAGTAGAGTGATTTTTCGGTAAAAATAAACTAGGACTATCCCAAGGTAGACCAGCAAATCCCCCTATTTCTTCCAAGAGAGGGGTCATTTCTATGTTTCCAAAGCGAAACATGGCTCTTTCTTTGTCCCTGAACATTGTGGAAGCTTCGATCAACATGTTGTTTGGCTGAAGGCCCAATAGAGAAGGTATATTTCCCAAGAACCTTTTCACATGATTCTTATCACTTGGTGGAAGATCCTCCCACCAATCTAGAAACAATGGTGGTATGTTACGGACCATGCCGAACCTGGGGACCTCGTGCCTCATTTTCTGCAAAACAAATATGATTAGGCCCTTTCCCCCTCCAGATCCGACTATTTATACAACAATAATTTGCATATTGGCACTTATTTCTCCAAAATTAATGCACACAATCATGGTTGCATCCTTTGGGATTATGGAAAACCCGATAGACTTTTGGACGAGGCTCATCTTAAAGGGTTACTATGTGGACAACATATTAACCCGGCTAGGTTCGACCATGATGTATGTACAATTAATCGGAGTAAGGTTTCTAGGGAGGTCTATACTGGTACCTTCAAGTAGATAACTTGAGGAGGAAAGGCACGGAACCGTCGACTACACCGCTGATCGATTAGTTTAACCGCAAATACGCTTTTTTGAAATTTTAAAAGGGTGATATATAGGAAGAGTGCAAACACTCATCAAGCGTCGCTATATGATTGAATACGCACGAGTGGAATATGATGTCGAGCATGATTTATGCAACAATAAATAGCATGTTGTCACGTATTTGCATATTAAAAATGATAAATGTGGTATTTAATAATTTAAACAGGTTTAAGAAATAAAACAAGGAGACAAGTCAGTTTCCGTAATGAAGGAAATCATAAATGCTTAAAAAAATAGGCAATTAAATACAAATAAGGGGGAAAGGGAGAGGGTGAACATGTATAACGCATGCTTAACACTAATTCACAAAAACAAGTTAGTTATGGTAATAGCCTAAAATATCCCCAGCAGAGTCGCCATGCTGTTGCAACCCCTTTTTCCTCGCGGAGTCCGGGTTTCGACATTTTGGGGACAACTCCTTTCCTTTTGGGAATTGAGTATGAGATTTGTAGAGTCGCCACCTAACGGATTAAGGTGCATTAGGGCACCTAAAACAAATAACTCGTGTACTAGTATACATCACCAGAGATTGGGTAAGGTCTCGAAATTACCTTGATAGGAAGGTGTTAGGCACCCCTCAAGATCCACAATGGTGGGTCCCGGCCAAACTCAATTTAAGCGAATTAGTCTTATAAGCAGATAAACAAACAGATATTACTTTAAAAACAAGAAGCAAAGGGGTCTTAGTTTTTTTTAGCCTATAGGATCACTTCTATGCAATACTTGTTAATCGTCCCCAAATTGGGGTGCTACACATAGCATTAGCGCACTGATCATCATATCCTTTACTAACTGATTACCCTACCCTTAATCATTACCTAATCATTCAAACAACATTGAATACGTATCCTATGTGTGCACTACCTGTCCCTTACATGTGGCCCTGGAAGTGTTTAGGACCTCTATTTAAGGTGGTTTTAGACTCACCTATGTTGTTTAAAAGGAGAAAACTAAGTGACAAACAAATTTCAAATAGGACTATCATATGAAGATTCAATTGGGGGGGGGGGCTCATATTTACCTCCACAAATAGACAAAACAAGTGCACGACATTCTACAAATAGTTTTCATAATTTTAGGAGTCCTATAGGTAAGATATCTAAATGAGTACAAACAAAGTATACAATAGTTTTATTTAGGCGAGGCAGTGAGCACCTATCAGTTTGCCTACTGATTTTTTATCACTTTCTGAATCTGAGCATATTTCAAGAAACAAGGAACTCACAATTTTAAACCCATAATTTAATTGTCCTACAGCCTTGCCTAAGTGATAACTGGTAGAATCCTATAGACATGGTATCTAAACGTTAATCATACCATAATTTTTATGAACCAGTGATTTAACAGGCAGATTTCAGGTGGATTTTATCCTTTAAACCCTACAGGCATGCTTTCTAAGTGCTGAAACTGATCACAAGCATTATTTCATGACACCGAAAACTTGATTTTATACACGTTCCCTATAGGCAGGATATCTAAATCGTCAAAACTGATCTTAAACATGATTTCCTATGGACATGATATCTAAGTGAGCCGAATGTTATACTTAATTGATAACTCCCAAAAAAGATCCTATAAGCATGGTTTCTAATGCACATTGAGATTTGACGATATGCATGAACATTAATCTCGATACAGAATTGAGAAACACCTTAGAAGCAGGATTTCTAGTGATGCAAAGTATGAAAATTCAGGATTTTAAAGAATGATATTAAGTCCTATGGGAATGGTTTCTAATGCATTTGAGTAAACAACCATCATAGCAATCTAAAGGCATGATTTCTACTACATATAAATAAACACAACAACCCTATAGGCATGATTTCTACCCGATCCCAACAAAGATATATAATAATCCCTCCCAGCTTTACTAATAACCCCGATATTTGTTTTTACAAAGATTATTATTACAGACCAATATAAATGAATTACATAATGAAAATCACTATACTATAGGGATCCTTCATAGACCCAACATTAGCCTGGAACCAAGCCTTCAAATATAGCACCTCTGAACATAGTAGTAGCCTATCCATAACATACAAAGCTGGTTCCTAGTGTGTCAACGTTCCCAAGGGCCTCAGGGACCCTGGGCAATGCTCATTACAAGGATCATATGTTCAACAAGATTCACAAAGAATTGGAAAACTATCCCCAATGTATCAAAGTTCATAGGAGTCTCACGGACCCTAAGCAGTGCTCACATTGGGGATGGTAGAACCCTAGACAGCTAAGAGTAGGAGTTGAAAATATATGTAATTAAAAGGTAGGAAGTAGTTTTAGGGAAGAAAAATAGTTCGGATTTTAGAAGTGAATAGAAACAAATAACCAGATCACAAGGATCATAAGCAGAAATATATTTAGTAGGTGGAGTTCAAACATGAACCTCAATGGTCAAAGAACAGAGTCACAATCAATTCAAACAAGGCTTCACACTGCCTGGGATCGATTTAGTTCATTAGCTATTACTAGGTAGCATATAGGCATATATTAAACAGAGAACAACATGCTGGGATCAAGTTACTGATCATACATCATACAAAAAAGGTAGCAACAGTTGAGAGCATAGAAATCATGAATTAATTAGGAACCTGTTAAAACACATAAAAACAGGACAAGGGTTGGGGCATGCTAGTTGAGAAATGGGTAAATAAGTGTCACGGATCAATCAGGAGAATGCTAAGGTGTATTAAACATACTAGAATAACGGACAGGACAAATTCATAGGAGTTCAAGCATGCTAGTTAACAGAAACATAATGGCAAACAAAGGCATGTTGATATCTACAGCAGATAACATATTGAATAGGACATGATAACATAGATAAACATGTTGTTTAAAAGTAGTAGACAAGAAGAACATAAGTCTATTACATAGCATATATGATAGCAGAAGTGGGGACATACCAGTTAAGAGATAGCAACAATAATGTGAAGCAAATAGGATCCAAGAGTCTAGCCTTGGTTTTCAGTCAGCTAGTCAGTGCAACAAACACAAGTAACAGAAAGAATTGCAATGGAGAGTGTGGTGAATAAGATCAATGTGTTTCTGTCTTTCTATGTGTGTTCATGTGTCAGAACAATGAAAGGCTTTTATAGCATACAATAGAGCAAACAAATAAGGTAGGAAATCAATTGCACACAAATAAGGCAAAGAGATCAGTCAATTAGGGCTAACATGAATCAATTACTAAGAAGAATTAAGTAAGTATCCCTTAAATTAAAGAGAAGCTCACACAGAGTAAATTAGCAGATAAGATTGAAGTTTAAATAATGTAAGTAGTAAGTCCCAAGATCAATCAAAACACAGAAATCAGACCAGTAGAGGAATTAAGGGAGGTAGTATCAATTATTAATCACACATAAGGAAAGAACGGGTAAAAATCCTATAAGAAAATATCAGTTTTAAAGGGAAGCACAATTTCTAATCCTAATTAGATAGGTAAATCAATTAATACATTAATTGACAGAGCTAGGTAAGTGGGAAAAACATCATATCCAACAGTCAGACAATTGAAAACCCTAAGGTGTAAAGCCATAGAGGTGAAACTCCAATAAAATCAGTCGAAAAAACAAAGAAGAAAAACAGAGTTAAAAAATGCCTAAACGTTTAAAACATTTTGCAGAAATCTCTTAGAAAAATTGAAACACTAGCTTTTAGGAAAAAATAAAATTAGTTGACAATAATAGTAAAAACAGAAAAATCTTAAAGGAAAAATACCAAACAAATTTAAAACCCTTCAGATCTAAAGAGATCTAACAAATTCAACCAGAAATAACTAAGTTTATATTAAAAATGAACAGAGGTAGAAAATCTGGTTTGAACTAGAGATTTGAAGTCATGAAAACACGAAAGTGATAGTACTCACAGACATAGGGTTGAATATAGGCGGATTAATGGAAAAGATGATAGATTTGAACTAAATATGGTTCGAATCCCTCGATTTCCTACCAAGTAACATGAAAATTGAACAACCAGTACATGTATGAGGTCGGATAAGGCGGTAAATCACCAAAAGATTAGATATCTGGTTGGGAATCAAAAGGATTTGAGAGGAGTTTTGAGTGACGACGCTCTAGGGTTTGAGAGCATCTGAGAAAGAAGGGAGGAAGAGAGGATTCAGAGGCGGCATAACTGTGAGAATGGGTAGGGTTTGGAGGGTCATTGGATGTCCCGGGGGCCTCGGGGTGATTTCAGATGGTTGACGGAGAGTTTGGAATGTCTGAAGAAGCTGTAGATTTTCTTCTTCAGGTATTTCCGCACCTGCGGATTGGGGACTGCAGGTGTGGCGCCACATATGTGATGGAATGGACACAGAAGTGGATTGTGAGGATTTGTCAGTGACCGCAGAAGCGGTAAGGGATGGCCGCATCTGCGGAGCCGCAGATGCGGAAGGAGTATCGTAGATGCGACCTTTGGGTTGTTAGTGATTTCCTCAGAAGCGGAGGAATTAACCGCAAATGCGGTATCGCAGGTGAATGGATTGACCGCAGATGCGAGTCCTGGTGTCATTAATGAAATCCGTAGAAGCGGATGTTTTTCCACAGAAGCGGAAGCGTAGATGCGCTAATAGGATTGCAGGTACGAAAGAGCTTGACAGAAGGTATAAAAATGTCCCTTCGTGATTTTCAGTCATTTGTTCACCATTTTTGTTCTATTTTGGAGCTCCAAGACGTGATTTCAAGAGAGGATCAAGTGTATCCACAGAGGTAAGTTACTTGGGCTTTATACCTTGTGTTCATGGTGATTATATCATTGTTTAATCATGAAAATTTGTGGGAAATTAGAGGAAGAGTTGGGAATTTAGGGCTTGAAATTGGAGAGTGAATTTTTAGAATTTGAGTGACAATATGAGGTTGGATTTTGATAAATTTGATATGTATGAACTCGTGAGAGGATGAGGATTCCATTGATGTTAATTTTGTCGAATTTCGAGATGTGGGCTCGGGGGTCGGATTTTGGTAATTTCGGGATTTTTGCCCTTCATTGATTTTTTTCACTTGGGCTTTGTTCCCTTGGCATATTTTGACATCCACGTTCTGATTTTAGATAGATTCGACGTGCGTGGAGGCTGATTCGAGGGCCAAAGGTGTCGCGGGCTAGAGGTTGGACTGGATCGAGGTGAGTAATGATTGTAAATGATGTTATGAGGGTTTGAAACCCCGGATTGCACATCGTAGTGCTATATTGAAGTGAGACACATGCTTGATGATGAGCGTGAGGTCGTGCACTATTGGGGATTATGACTTGGTCCGTCCCAATTTATTATTTTACCGCGTATTTGACTGAAATCTAATTGCTATCATCATTATTTGGGCTGAATGCCATATTTGGGCTTCGTGCCATTTATTTGAACCCTTCAGGGATTTCTGTTAATATTTTCTCACTGTTTTGATTTTATGCTTGAACTTAGTCATGTTATTTTCCATTATTTTCAAAACTCAGCCATGTTTACTTTACTTTAACACTTGAAATGATATTTCAAATAATATTTTGGGATGAGCATCATGTTTTACTGTTGCCCGAGTGGCTTATGTGATTTTTGACTGAGTAAGGCCGAGGGCCTGTGTTGTGAGGATATCTTTTAGGTCGGGCTGCACGCCACAACAGTGATACACGGATTTTGATTATGAGGCCGAGGGCCTGAGATATGTACGCCACAAGGTGGCTTATTGATATGAGGCCGAGAGCCTAGAGATGATGCCACGAGATGGCTTGATATTGCGATTGGGCCGTAAGGGGCCCATCCAGGAGTCTGCACACCCCCCAGTGAGCGCATGTACCCATTGTGCTGTGAGATATAGCCCGAGGGGCTGGTATTGTTCTAAGATATTGCCCGAGGGGCGGATTTGTTGACATTGTGCCCGAGGGGTGAACCTTATGTGCTTATGCTTCTTATTTGCCTATCATGTACCTGTTTAATTTGGTATTTGTGCTCGAGGGGTGGATTTCTGTGCTTATCTGCACTAATTATTTTGCATTCGTTTGCGCAACTGTTGAAAAAGTCATTTTCAAAGAAGTTTAAACTGAGCTAAGATATTTTTAAGAGATTTTACAGCTTTATTGCTTTCTTACTAGTTTTGTACTCCTTCTATAAAACATGTTGATGCACTTTTCGTGATTTCTTACCATTCAGACTTTAGTTATGATTATTACTCACTGAGTTGGAGTACTCACTTTACTCCCTGCACCTTGTGTGCAGATTCAAGTATTTCTGAACCCGATAATGGGTGTTGACTGATCGTAGGCAGAGCCATCAGAGTTAGCAAGGTAGCTGCCGACATTCGCAGCACTGCTTTTCTCCCTCTTTATTTCATTAATCCGTAATTTGTACATTTTAGACTTTTTAGTTGTATTTAGACCCTAATAGATGCTCGTGACTTGTAACACCCCAGTATCAGGTTGTGTTTAGGCTGTGTTCCGCACATTATAAAATCTTTAACTTAGTCTTTAACTTATTTACTCATGCTTAGACTGTTTATAGATGTTTAATTGTTTTAAAAATTGAATTGGGACTAGTTAGCTGGCCTTGTCTTCACGAGAGGAGCCATCACGACCGGGTCCGGGTTTAGGGTCATGACAAGTTGGTATCAGAGCCTAGGTTACATAGGTCTCATGAGTCATGAGCAGGTTTAGTAGAGTGTTGCGGATTGGTACAGAGACGTCTGTATTTATCCTCGAGAGGCTGCAGAACCTTTAGGAATTTTTTTTTCACATTCTTGAATTCTTATCGTGCGTCCTTGATTTAGCTTGAAATGTAAATCTTTGAATTCCTTCCACGCGTTTGTATGCACGCATGAGGGCTCAGTGTCAGATGTGTATCGACGTCTTGTGATTCCCTGATCGAGGGGCGAGATGTGATCTCTGTGAGTCGATGTTGGGCCAATCTAGAGGACTTGAGGCCGGAATTTGCCTATAGCTTGAGCACCGAGGTGCTGATTGTGTGAGCAAGTGTTTTTGAACTTATATGTTTGGTATTGTCCCTATTAGTGGAAGTGATGACTGGATGGCTATGTGATGAGTATGTTAGTACTGCGAGATGTATCCATATGATTAGAAGCGATGAGAAGGGTTTGCTAGGGGATAGAAGGACTATTAGGTGCTTGATTTCCATCTTGATTCGAGGTATAGCCTCGAGTTATGGGCATGTGAAGAATCTTTTCATGTTTCCCAGTTGGGAGTGAAGTAAATTTCATGTGCGCTATGAGTTCAGACTCAGGAAGACTAAGTGACTGCGTAAAGTTTATGACGGTGGAAGGTATGCGAAAAGGTTAGATCGAGGCGAAGTAGGTGGGTCATCTCCTGCGGAGTGTTCGGAAGTTTGTGCAATTTTTATGTTGTATGTAAGAAGATCTCACTTGCAAGTGAAAGATATATGTGAAATTTAAAATGGGGTCGCTTAAGAGAGTGGGTTTAACTGTTGCGAGAGTGAATGCGAGATTTGTAGAAGATTAAAGGTACTAGAGGGTCTGTTTATGACGAGCTTATGAAAGATTGAGTTTAATCTCACTATGGTATTTTAGCAGCAATAGAGTATATACGTTATGAGTTAATGAGTGTGTTTTGATCTATGGCTTCGAACCCAAGTGGGGGAGTCCGCTATTGATTAGTTAATTGCACGGTTATGTGCTATGTTGGTCCCAGTTCAAGGCATTCGGGTGAATCAGTTATGGCCTAAGGAGATTGAGACCGAGGATGGCTCGGGTAAAGGAAAATTCTTAACAAAGGATATAGTATGCTTCATAGGTGTGTGAGAATCACGGGATGTCTTGAGTCGTTGTTGGTAAAGGATGCTCGGTGTATAGAGTAGGAAGTTGTTTGGTTGTAATGGAATGGTGTCACATTCTACAGTGTCAGATTGCTAATGAGGCACGGGTTGTTCGGTTCGTTTGATCAGGCTAATTGTAGTTTGAGTAGAATGGATGACTCTCAAGAATGGTTCTAATAGGTTCAAGATTTTTCATGTAACAATTGGGTATTTTCAAGTTGTATATGTTGCTAGAAGTTGAGTTTTAATTGGGAGATGTCAGGACTTTTGGTATTTTCTATATTAATTATGGAATTCTATATATCAGTATCAGGAAGATGAAGGTAATAGCTCTGGATTCGTAGGAAGTCTCTTCAGGGTAAGCATTTTGAACGTGGTGCTTGTAGGGATATCGAAGAAAGTATTTATCAGCTTATGAGCCTTAGACGGTGTGGCTTTATGCTTGGGTCTCGTGTGATGAGTCTGGGTTGAGGAATCGTGATGGTATAGAAAGAAGGAGTATCAAGTTGAAGGTAAATTAAAAGGAAACTCAGATAGACAGGGTAGCCTGGTAGTAGGTCAAATCAGTATGGCAAGGTTATGATTAGTTCTTTGGATGCTTACGAGGTAATGAGTTTCTACAGGTGTTTCGCAGCAATGCTCTTGGGTTTAGTGACCTGCGTAGCTTAGTTGAGTGAGAAATATTCAGTCATGTCAGGTTTGGTTTTTGTGCAAAAGGGAGTCAGAGAGTTCTTGATGATTTCTACTGCTATTAGAGATGCGTATTTTCTGCGAGTATGAGAAGCATGAGATGTGTAGTGATCCTCTTCTAAATTGGATAAATGGAAGTTCTTGGTTGGTTGAGTACATAGTTGCTTGTGGCTCAGAAGGGATATGAAGTTCTCATGTTACCCTAGGATGGTATGGTATATGCAGTATGTTGTAGAGGAATGAGATTGCGTGTGTAAGGTTACAGTTCAGTTCTGAAAGGAATGTCCATAAAACTCTTAGGCAACAGACAGCTTCAGACAATTAAAGAAATGAGCTTCAGACAATTAGAGAAATGAGCTTCAGCTGATTAAGGAAATGATATTGCTAATTGGGGTGATTTGACGAGGGTATATGTTTCGGAAAAATGCAATATGATTAAGTTGATGGTACTTCGGTAGTATTGCTGCACTTTCTTGTTAGATCGATTGTAGATATTCGAGTTTGCTTGGCGGCACAGAACAATTTTAGAGTATCTCTCGTGGAATGATTTGGGTATTAAGAGGTTTGGTAGGTATTCAGACGGCGGAATTGGGATCAGGTATGGTGATTCATGTGCTATATGGAGTTGGAGACTAAGAGTTCTTGTGTTCAGGCCATGTTGTGGTTGTAGGTCGCGTGTAGCGGCACTATTTAGTGACTATCGGTGTTTGGAGACCCGAGTGGATCTTTTGTCGCTTGATATGATAGATTTTGGATGTGACATTAGGTATAAACTGGTTGTCTCCGTGTTGTGTTATTCTGGACTATTGTGCTAAGGCAGCGTTGTTGGCTATGCCGGTAATGCCACAGATTGAGTGGCGAGGTTTGACGGATTATGTTCTTGGTAGGGTGGTTTCATATTTCGAAGACCCAGCAGATGGCTGGGAAGGATTTTCTTTCTTATTTGGGCTTTTGAGATGGATGTCACTACAGAGACTCCTACCATTGATTCAGTTCCGGTGGTGAGGGATTTTTCAAATATGTTTCTTGTGGACGGGCATGTCGTCGGGCAAGGTTGTTGATTTCAGTATTGATTTGATGTCGGGCACCATATCGTATGGCACCGGCAGAGTTAAAAGAGTTGAAGGAGCAACTTCAGGGCTTACTTGATAAGGAGTTCGTTGGCAGGCCAATGTGGATGCGTGTTCTAACTTGAATCGGCTTGGTTGGCTCTGAATTGTATTGTTGAGGGATGTGTTGATTCGATTGTTATTGAGCTTATTAGTAATCTAGGGAGATCTATGAGTTACCTTTCTTTGTTGCGAGGTGTTATGATTGTTTGTTACAGGCACATATGGTGCAGTTCTATTGGGGTTTCATAGTGGAAGTCTAGCGGGAAGAGTATTTGGGTATTGCTCAGTGAATGGCGTATCGGTTATGCCCTTTCGGGTTTGTGTGGTGTATGTTATTTGCTTCACCGTGGTTATGATGATTTACCTTGGTTCTAGACATCAATTGCGCGTGGTCATCAATTTCGAGCAGAGTGACTTGAGATGTTTCATGTGGAGCAGTGTTTGGAAAGGGTCGCGCATTGTAGCGAAGTTATGTGGCGGTATGACCTTGCGGGTTAGATTCGTGTGTTCTGTCCCTATGATGTGAGACGAGTTCTCAGCGTTGTGTTGTGGTGGTACTGGTGAGCTTGAGGTACAACTCTTTCATTTTAGTCATTTTAATGATTGAGTATGTTCGGACTGTTGCTTATTGGTACGCGTATTATGCAAGTTGTGGCTTAGGTCTGTATTGATGTGTCCTATCACCAGAGTAGTGTGTTGGATTAGAGGAGATCCTTGGGATCATTAATGAATACGAACAGATTCGATTTCAGCATGTTGGAAGGATAATATCGAGCTTTGGCTTAGAAATTTGTTGTGGCATTAGCCAAAGGAGAAGTGGCTTCATGAATGGTTGATCTGGGAAATGGTTATGGCTTACCGCATGTTTTAGTGATCATTGGAAGTATATGAAAGTGTTGGGGTGAGACTTTAGTGATAAGAATTTTTCTATCGGTATTCGGGAGTTGTGTGCAACTGCGGTGATTAGAAGTTATCACTACAAGTCTTTGAGTTATGTGGTATATCATGTGATTGCACCTGAGATAACAGATGTGGTTTGTTACAGCTTGTTCGGACATATTCACAGTATGAATGTGAGATTCTGATCGTATTGATGATTTTTAGAAGTCCAAAATGTGGTTCTATGGTTTATGGGCTAGATTGGGTTGTGAAATTTCAGTTACAATGTGCTATTGGACCTATATAAGATAGGGTGACGTGCGATCACCCCCCGCTATATGCATTTTAAGGTTATTCAGCGATTGGTTGACATTTGGAACAACTCTGGGCATGTTCGAGGACGAACGTATGTTTAAGTGGGGGAGGATGTAACGACCCGACCAGTTGTTTTGAGCTTTTGCACTTTGCTCGTCAGTTCTCAGGCATGACTTACCCCATGTGGTGTATTATGACTTATGTAAATCATTGGTTTTGGTTTCAGGTTAATCAGAATGAATTTGGAAGAACGGTACTCAGTTTAAAGCTTAAAATTTGAAAGGTTTGACCAAGATCTGACTAGTTTGTATGCGATCTCGGATTGGAATTTTTATGATTTGGTTAGCTCCGTTAGGTGATTTGGGACTTAAGAGCGTGATCGGAATGCACTTTGGAGGTCCGTGGAAGGTTTAAGCATGAATTGGCGAAATTGAGATTTCAACTTTTTCCGTTTGATAGGCAAGATTTTGATATAGGGGTCAGAATGAAATTATGGAAGTTTCAGTAGTTCCGTTATGTCATTTGGGATGTGTGTGCAAAATTTCAGGTCATTCAGACGTGGTTTAGTTGGGTTTTTGATCAAAAACGGAATTCGGAAGATTTTAGAAAGTTTTGCTTGAATCCGATATGCTTTGGTTGATTCGATGTTGTTTGAGGTGTTTTGAAGATTGATATAAGTTTGAATTAGGTTATGGGTTATGTTTGTGCTTTTGGTTGAGGTCCCGGGGGCCTCGGGGTGATTTCGGATGGTTGACGGGGAGTTTGGAATATTTGAAGCTGCAGATTTTCTACTTCTATTATTTCCGCACCTGCGGATTGGGGACCGCATATGCGACGGAATGGCCACAAAATAGGATTGTGAGGATTTGTCAGTGACCGCAGAAGCGGTAAGGGATGGCCGCAGATGCGGAAGGAGTATCACAGATGTGACTTTTGGGCTGTTAGTGATTTCAGCAGAAGCGGAGGAATTAACCGCAAATGCGGTACCGCAGGTGCGTGGATTTACCGCAGATGCGGGTCCTGGTGTCATTAATGAAATTCGCAGAAGCAGATGTTTTTCTGCAGAAGCGGAAGCGCAAATGCGCTAATAGGATCGTAGGTGCGAAAGAGCTGGGCAGAAGGTATAAAAATGCCCCTTCGCGATTTTCAGTCATTTGTTCACCATTTTTGTGCTATTTTTGAGCTCCAAGCCGTGGTTTCAAGAGGGGATCGAGTGTATCCACATAGGTAAGCTACTTGGGCTTTATACATTGTGTTCATGGTGATTATATCATTGTTTAATCATGAAAATTTATGGGAAATTAGAGGAAGAGTTGGGAATTTAGGGCATGAAATTGGAGAGTGAATTTTTAGAATTTGAGTGACCATATGAGGTCGGATTTTGGTAAATTTGATATGTATGAACTCGTGAGAGGATGAGGATTCCATTGATGTTAATTTTGTCAGATTTCGAGACGTGGGCCTAGGGGTCGGGTTTTGGTAATTTCGGGATTTGTGCCCTTCATTGATTGTTTTCGCTTGGGCTTTGTTCCCTTGGCATATTTTAACGTCCTCGTTCTAATTTTGGATAGATTCGACATGCGTGGAGGACAATTCAAGGGGCAAAGGCATCGCGGGCTAGAGGTTGGACCAGATCGAGGTGCATAATGATTGTATATGATGTTCTGAGGGTTTGAAACCTCGGATTGCACATCGTAGTGCTATATTGAAGTGAGACACACACTTGATAACGAGCATGGGGTCGTGCACTATTGGGGATTGTGACTTGGTCCGTCCCAATTGATGATTTTACCGCGTATTTGACTGAAATCTAATTGCTATCATCATTATATGGGCTGAATGCCATATTTGGGCTTCGTGCCATTTATTTGAACCCTTCAGGGATTTCTGTTAATATTTTCTCACTGTTTTGATTTTATGCTTGAACTTAGTCATGTTATTTTCCATTATTTTCAAAACTCAGCCATGTTTACTTTACTTTAACACTTGAAATGATATTTCAAATAATATTTTGGGATGAGCATCATGTTTTACTGTTGCCCGAGTGGCTTATGTGATTTTTGACTGAGTAAGGCCGAGGGCCTGTGTTGTGAGGATATCTTTTAGGTCGGGCTGCACGCCACAACAGTGATACACGGATTTTGATTATGAGGCCGAGGGCCTGAGATATGTACGCCACAAGGTGGCTTATTGATATGAGGCCGAGAGCCTAGAGATGATGCCACGAGATGGCTTGATATTGCGATTGGGCCGTAAGGGGCCCATCCAGGAGTCTGCACACCCCCCAGTGAGCGCATGTACCCATTGTGCTGTGAGATATAGCCCGAGGGGCTGGTATTGTTCTAAGATATTGCCCGAGGGGCGGATTTGTTGACATTGTGCCCGAGGGGTGAACCTTATGTGCTTATGCTTCTTATTTGCCTATCATGTACCTGTTTAATTTGGTATTTGTGCTCGAGGGGTGGATTTCTGTGCTTATCTGCACTAATTATTTTGCATTCGTTTGCGCAACTGTTGAAAAAGTCATTTTCAAAGAAGTTTAGACTGAGCTAAGATATTTTTAAGAGATTTTACAGCTTCATTGCTTTCTTACTAGTTTTGTACTCCTTCTATACAACATGTTGATGCACTTTTCGTGATTTCTTACCATTCAGACTTTAGTTATGATTATTACTCACTGAGTTGGAGTACTCACTTTACTCCCTGCACCTTGTGTGCAGATTCAAGTATTTCTGAACCCGATAATGGGTGTTGACTGATCGTAGGCAGAGCCATCAGAGTTAGCAAGGTAGCTGCCGACATTCGCAGCACTGCTTTTCTCCCTCTTTATTTCATTAATCCGTATTTTGTACATTTTAGACTTTTCAGTTGTATTTAGACCGTAATAGATGCTCGTGACTTGTAATACCCCAGTATCGGGCTATGTTTAGGCTGTGTTCCGCACATTATAAAATCTTTTACTTAGTCTTTAACTTATTTACTCATGCTTAGACTGTTTATAGATGTTTAACTTGTTTTAAAAATTGAATTGGGACTAGTTAGCTGGCCTTGTCTTCACGAGAGGAGCCATCACGACCGGGTCCGGGTTTAGGGTCATGACAAGTTGGTATCAGAGCCTAGGTTACATAGGTCTCATGAGTCATGAGCAGGTTTAGTAGAGTGTTGCGGATTGGTACAGAGACGTCTGTATTTATCCTCGAGAGGCTGCAGAACCTTTAGGAATTTTTTTTTCACATTCTTGAATTCTTATCGTGCGTCCTTGATTTAGCTTGAAATGTAAATCTTTGAATTCCTTCCACGCGTTTGTATGCACGCATGAGGGCTCAGTGTCAGATGTGTATCGATGTCTTGTGATTCCCTGATCGAGGGGCGAGATGTGATCTCTGTGAGTCGATGTTGGGCCAATCTAGAGGACTTGAGGCCAGAATTTGCCTATAGCTTGAGCACCGAGGTGCTGATTGTGTGAGCAAGTGTTTTTGAACTTATATGTTTGGTATTGTCCCTATTAGTGGAAGTGATGACTGGATGGCTATGTGATGAGTATGTTAGTACTGCGAGATGTATCCATATGATTAGAAGCGATGAGAAGGGTTTGCTAGAGGATAGAAGGACTATTAGGTGCTTGATTTCCATCTTGATTCGAGGTATAGCCTCGAGTTATGGGCATGTGAAGAATCTTTTCATGTTTCCCAGTTGGGAGTGAAGTAAATTTCATGTGCGCTATGAGTTCAGACTCAGGAAGACTAAGTGACTGCGTAAAGTTTATGACGGTGGAAGGTATGCGAAAAGGTTAGATCGAGGCGAAGTAGGTGGGTCATCTCCTGCGGAGTGTTCGGAAGTTTGTGCAATTTTTATGTTGTATGTAAGAAGATCTCACTTGCAAGTGAAAGATATATGTGAAATTTAAAATGGGGTCGCTTAAGAGAGTGGGTTTAACTGTTGCGAGAGTGAATGCGAGATTTGTAGAAGATTAAAGGTACTAGAGGGTCTGTTTATGACGAGCTTATGAAAGATTGAGTTTAATCTCACTATGGTATTTTAGCAGCAATAGAGTATATACGTTATGAGTTAATGAGTGTGTTTTGATCTATGGCTTCGAACCCAAGTGGGGGAGTCCGCTATTGATTAGTTAATTGCACGGTTATGTGCTATGTTGGTCCCAGTTCAAGGCATTTGGGTGAATCAGTTATGGCCTAAGGAGATTGAGACCGAGGATGGCTCGGGTAAAGGAAAATTCTTAACAAAGGATATAGTATGCTTCATAGGTGTGTGAGAATCACGGGATGTCTTGAGTCGTTGTTGGTAAAGGATGCTCGGTGTATAGAGTAGGAAGTTGTTTGGTTGTAATGGAATGGTGTCACATTCTACAGTGTCAGAGTGCTAATGAGGCGCGGGTTGTTCGGTTCGTTTGATCAGGCTAATTGTAGTTTGAGTAGAATGGATGACTCTCAAGAATGGTTCTAATAGGTTCAAGATTTTTCATGTAACAATTGGGTATTTTCAAGTTGTATATGTTGCTAGAAGTTGAGTTTTCATTGGGAGATGTCAGGACTTTTGGTATTTTCTATATTAATTATGGAATTCTATATATCAGTATCAGGAAGATGAAGGTAATAGCTCTGGAGTCGTAGGAAGTCTCTTCAGGGTAAGCATTTTGAACGTGGTGCTTGTAGGGATATCGAAGAAAGTATTTATCAGCTTATGAGCCTTAGACGGTGTGGCTTTATGCTTGGGTCTCGTGTGATGAGTCTGGGTTGAGGAATCGTGATGGTATAGAAAGAAGGAGTATCAAGTTGAAGGTAAATTAAAAGGAAACTCAGATAGACAGGGTAGCCTGGTAGTAGGTCAAATCGGTATGGCAAGGTTATGATTAGTTCTTTGGATGCTTACGAGGTAATGAGTTTCTACAGGTGTTTCGCAGCAATGCTCTTGGGTTTAGTGACCTGCGTAGCTTAGTTGAGTGAGAAATATTCAGTCATGTCAGGTTTGGTTTTTGTGCAAAAGGGAGTCAGAGAGTTCTTGATGATTTCTACTGCTATTAGAGATGCGTATTTTCTGCGAGTATGAGAAGCATGAGATGTGTAGTGATCCTCTTCTAAATGGGATAAATGGAAGTTCTTGGTTGGTTGAGTACATAGTTGCTTGTGGCTCAGAAGGGATATGAAGTTCTCATGTTACCCTAGGATGGTATGGTATATGCAGTATGTTGTAGAGGAATGAGATTGCGTGTGTAAGGTTACAGTTCAGTTCTGAAAGGAATGTCCATAAAACTCTTAGGCAACAGACAGCTTCAGACAATTAAAGAAATGAGCTTCAGACAATTAGAGAAATGAGCTTCAGCTGATTAAGGAAATGATATTGCTAATTGGGGTGATTTGACGAGGGTATATGTTTCGGAAAAATGCAATATGATTAAGTTGATGGTACTTCGGTAGTATTGCTGCACTTTCTTGTTAGATCGATTGTAGATATTCGAGTTTGCTTGGCGGCACAGAACAATTTTAGAGTATCTCTCGTGGAATGATTTGGGTATTAAGAGGTTTGGTAGGTATTCAGACGGCGGAATTGGGATCAGGTATGGTGATTCATGTGCTATATGGAGTTGGAGACTAAGAGTTCTTGTGTTCAGGCCATGTTGTGGTTGTAGGTCGCGTGTATCGGCACTATTTAGTGACTATCGGTGTTTGGAGACCCGATTGGATCTTTTGTCGCTTGATATGATAGATTTTGCATGTGACATTAGGTATAAACTGGTTGTCTCCGTGTTGTGTTATTCTGGACTATTGTGCTAAGGCAGCGTTGTTGGCTATGCCGGTAATGCCACAGATTGAGTGGCGAGGTTTGACGGATTATGTTCTTGGTAGGGTGGTTTCATATTTCGAAGACCCAGCAGATGGCTGGGAAGGATTTTCTTTCTTATTTGGGCTTTTGAGATGGATGTCACTACAGAGACTCCTACCATTGATTCAGTTCCGGTGGTGAGGGATTTTTCAAATATGTTTCTTGTGGACGGGCATGTCGTCGGGCAAGGTTGTTGATTTCAGTATTGATTTGATGCCGGGCACCATATCGTATGGCACCGGCAGAGTTAAAAGAGTTGAAGGAGCAACTTCAGGGCTTACTTGATAAGGAGTTCGTTGGCAGGCCAATGTGGATGCGTGTTCTAACTTGAATCGGCTTGGTTGGCTCTGAATTGTATTGTTGAGGGATGTGTTGATTCGATTGTTATTGAGCTTATTAGTAATCTAGGGAGATCTATGAGTTACCTTTCTTATTTTGCGAGGTGTTATGATTGTTTGTTACAGGCACATATGGTGCAGTTCTATTGGGGTTTCATAGTGGAAGTCTAGCGGGAAGAGTATTTGGGTATTGCTCAGTGAATGGCGTATCGGTTATGCCCTTTCGGGTTTGTGTGGTGTATGTTATTTGCTTCACCGTGGTTATGATGATTTACCTTGGTTCTAGACATCAATTGCGCGTGGTCATCAATTTCGAGCAGAGTGACTTGAGATGTTTCATGTGGAGCAGTGTTTGGAAAGGGTCGCGCATTGTAGCGAAGTTATGTGGCGGTATGACCTTGCGGGTTAGATTCGTGTGTTCTGTCCCTATGATGTGAGACGAGTTCTCAGCGTTGTGTTGTGGTGGTACTGGTGAGCTTGAGGTACAACTCTTTCATTTTAGTCATTTTAATGATTGAGTATGTTCGGACTGTTGCTTATTGGTACGCGTATTATGCAAGTTGTGGCTTAGGTCTGTATTGATGTGTCCTATCACCAGAGTAGTGTGTTGGATTAGAGGAGATCCTTGGGATCATTAATGAATACGAACAGATTCGATTTCAGCATGTTGGAAGGATAATATCGAGCTTTGGCTTAGAAATTTGTTGTGGCATTAGCCAAAGGAGAAGTGGCTTCATGAATGGTTGATCTGGGAAATGGTTATGGCTTACCGCATGTTTTAGTGATCATTGGAAGTATATGAAAGTGTTGGGGTGAGACTTTAGTGATAAGAATTTTTCTATCGGTATTCGGGAGTTGTGTGCAACTGCGGTGATTAGAAGTTATCACTACAAGTCTTTGAGTTATGTGGTATATCATGTGATTGCACCTGAGATAACAGATGTGGTTTGTTACAGCTTGTTCGGACATATTCACAGTATGAATGTGAGATTCTGATCGTATTGATGATTTTTAGAAGTCCAAAATGTGGTTCTATGGTTTATGGGCTAGATTGGGTTGTGAAATTTCAGTTACAATGTGCTATTGGACCTATATAAGATAGGGTGACGTGCGATCACCCCCCGCTATATGCATTTTAAGGTTATTCAGCGATTGGTTGACATTTGGAACAACTCTGGGCATGTTCGAGGACGAACGTATGTTTAAGTGGGGGAGGATGTAACGACCCGACCGGTTGTTTTGAGCTTTTGCACTTTGCTCGTCAGTTCTCAGGCATGACTTACCCCATGTGGTGTATTATGACTTATGTAAATCGTTGGTTTTGGTTTCAGGTTAATCAGAATGAATTTGGAAGAACGGTACTCAGTTTAAAGCTTAAAATTTGAAAGGTTTGACCAAGATCTGACTAGTTTGTATGCGATCTCGGATTGGAATTTTTATGATTTGGTTAGCTCCGTTAGGTGATTTGGGACTTAAGAGCGTGATCGGAATGCACTTTGGAGGTCCGTGGAAGGTTTAAGCATGAATTGGCGAAATTGAGATTTCAACTTTTTCCGTTTGATAGGCAAGATTTTGATATAGGGGTCAGAATGAAATTATAGAAGTTTCAGTAGTTCCGTTATGTCATTTGGAATATGTGTGCAAAATTTCAGGTCATTCAGACGTGGTTTAGTTGGGGTTTTGATCAAAACGGAATTCGGAAGATTTTAGAAAGTTTTGCTTGAATCCGATATGCTTTGGTTGATTCGATGTTGTTTGAGGTGTTTTGAAGATTGGTATAAGTTTGAATTAGGTTATGGGTTATGTTTGTGCTTTTGGTTGAGGTCCCGGGGGCCTCGGGGTGATTTCGGATGGTTGACGGGGAGTTTGGAATATTTGAAGCTGCAGATTTTCTACTTCTATTATTTCCGCACCTGCGGATTGGGGACCGCATATGCGACGGAATGGCCACAAAATAGGATTGTGAGGATTTGTCAGTGACCGCAGAAGCGGTAAGGGATGGCCGCAGATGCGGAAGGAGTATCACAGATGTGACTTTTGGGCTGTTAGTGATTTCAGCAGAAGCGGAGGAATTAACCGCAAATGCGGTACCGCAGGTGCGTGGATTTACCGCAGATGCGGGTCCTGGTGTCATTAATGAAATTCGCAGAAGCAGATGTTTTTCTGCAGAAGCGGAAGCGCAAATGCGCTAATAGGATCGTAGGTGCGAAAGAGCTGGGCAGAAGGTATAAAAATGCCCCTTCGCGATTTTCAGTCATTTGTTCACCATTTTTGTGCTATTTTTGAGCTCCAAGCCGTGGTTTCAAGAGGGGATCGAGTGTATCCACATAGGTAAGCTACTTGGGCTTTATACATTGTGTTCATGGTGATTATATCATTGTTTAATCATGAAAATTTATGGGAAATTGGAGGAAGAGTTGGGAATTTAGGGCATGAAATTGGAGAGTGAATTTTTAGAATTTGAGTGACCATATGAGGTCGGATTTTGGTAAATTTGATATGTATGAACTTGTGAGAGGATGAGGATTCCATTGATGTTAATTTTGTCAGATTTCGAGACGTGGGCCTAGGGGTCGGGTTTTGGTAATTTCGGGATTTATGCCCTTCATTGATTGTTTTCGCTTGGGCTTTGTTCCCTTGGCATATTTTAACGTCCTCGTTCTAATTTTGGATAGATTCGACACGCGTGGAGGATAATTCAAGGGGCAAAGGCATCGCGGGCTAGAGGTTGGACCAGATCGAGGTGCATAATGATTGTATATGATGTTCTGAGGGTTTGAAACCTCGGATTGCACATCGTAGTGCTATATTGAAGTGAGACACACACTTGATAACGAGCATGGGGTCGTGCACTATTGGGGATTGTGACTTGGTCCGTCCCAATTGATGATTTTACCGCGTATTTGACTGAAATCTAATTGCTATCATCATTATATGGGCTGAATGCCATATTTGGGCTTCGTGCCAACTATTTGAACCCTTCGGGGATTTTTGTTGATATTTCCTCACTGTTTTAATTTTATGCTTGAACTAAGTCATGTTATTTTCCATTATTTTTCAAAACTCAGCCATGTTTACTTTGCTTTAACACTTGAAATCATATTTCAAACAATATTTTGGGCTAAGCATTATGTTTTACTGTTGCCCGAGTGGCTTATGTGATTTTTAACTGAGTAAGGTCGAGGGCCTGTGTTGTGAGGATATCTTTTGGGTCGGGTTGCACGCCGCAGCGGTGATACACAGATTTTGATTATGAGGCCAAGGGCCTGAGATATGTACGCCACTAGGTGGCTTGTTGATAAGAGGCAGAGAGCTTAGAGATAATGCCACCAGATGGCTTGATATTGCGCTTGGGCCATAAAGGACCCCTCCAGGAGTATGCACACCCCTAGTGAGCGCGGGTGCCCATTGTGATGTGAGATATAGCCCGAGGGGCTGGTATTATTCTGAGATATTTCCCAAGGGGCGGATTTGTTGACATTGTGCCTGAGGGGCGAACCTTATGTGCTTATCCTTCTTATTTGCCTGTCATGTACCTGTTTAATTGTGTATTTGTGCTCGAGGGGTGGATTTCTGTGCTTATTTGCACTAATTGTTTTGCATTCATTTGCGCAACTGTTGAAAAAGTCATTTTCAAAGAAGTTTAAACTAAGCTAAGATATTTTTAAGAGATTTTACAGCTTCATTGCTTTCTTACTGGTTTTGTACTGCTTCTATACAGCATGTTGATGCACTTTTCGTGATTTCTTACCATTCAGACTTTAGTTATGATTATTACTCACTGAGTTGGAGTACTCACTTTACTCCCTGCACCTTGTGTGCAGATTCAGGTATTTCTGAACCTGGTACCGAGTATTGGCTGATTGGAGGCAGAGCCATCGGAGTTAGCAAGGTAGCTGCCGGCGTTCGCAACTCTGCTTTTCTCCCTCCTTATTTCATTAATCCGTATTTTGCACATTTTAGACTTTTCAATTGTATTTAGACCCTAGTAGATGCTCGTGACTTGTGACACCCTGGTAGCGGGTTGTTTTGGGCTGTATTCTACACATTATAAAATCTTTTGCATTGTCTTTGAATTATTTACTCATGCTTAGACTGTTTATAGA